>NC_060279.1:102669061-102729542 GCF_021613505.1 Equus quagga | reverse complement strand
CTGCATCACCATCTTACTAAGAGACTGGTTCAATGAGATGGAACAACCTATGCTCCTTGTTAGGAGAAAGAAGCTAGAGCAATCATCACCCTATATCCCTCAAGATTGAGAAATGAACACTAAAATGGGGGGACTTGTAACCACGGGCCCTCCAGGACCAGTTCAACAGGCCCCATCTCTTATCAACAGAGTGATTAAGAACTGCTTTTCAGAAAATTTGCAAAGTCATGTAGCCAGAGCATGCACAGAAGAAGAAATCTTGACCTGAAATAGCCTCGGAACCAAAGATTCTCCTCCACATGGAACCAAAGGACCAGGACATGACTGGTACTTAAAAGTCAGGCTCAGGGCTGGCCCGGTGGCATAGCAGTTAAGTTCACATGGTCTGCTTCTCAGTGGCCTGGGGTATGCCAGTTCGGATCCCTGGTGCAGACATGGCACTGCTTGGCAAAAGCCATGCTGTGGTAGGCACCCCACGTATAAAGTAGAGGAAGATGGGCATGGATGTTAATTCAGGGCCAGTCTTCCTCAGCAAAAAGAGGAGGATTGGCAGCAGTTAGCTCAGGGTTAATCTTCCTCAAAAAAAAAAAAAAAGTCCGGCTCTTATCAGAAGTGATGGGTCCCTCATTCAAGAAGACCCAGTGTTAATATTCCCTCCCCACCTGATCATAAGTGTATAGAACCCTATCATGAAAGTTTAGAACCTCATTGTAAATGTTTAGAACCCTGTCACAAACATTTAGAAGCCCACCAATCAAAACCTGCCCCACCAGTGTTTCCAGATGCCAGCCTTTTCTCCCTAACCTCTTAAATTTTGCCCCAAATCCTGAATCTGGGAGACAGATCTGAGGGCACACCCCCCCATCTCCCTGCAGATCAACCTCGCAGAATAAAGCTGACTTATCCTCTAAAAGCTGATGCCATAATTAATTGGTTTTTAATAGGCTTCAGGCAAGAGAACCCTGATTTTGTGTAGTAACAATACCATTTGGATCTTTTTCCTTTTATAAGAGTTCCCATTCTTTGCCAAAACTGAAATCTCTTTGATGTCTTTCAATGTAATAATTGTAGTTATTTTTGTATCCATCCTGTATCTCTTAAATCAACTTTAGTGTGGTATGACTTACACAAAATAATGTGCACTGCTTTTAAGTATGAAGTTTCATGAGTTTTGACAAATGGAAGTGGGGTGCTGCCATAAAAACAAGAGAGTGGGCAAACCTGGAAAGCCTTTGAGGAAACTGTTAGTGAAAGCCAGAAGAGCCTCAGAGAAACTGATTATTCTTTATTATGACAAATTATTGAATAGTTATACCAATTCCATTAATAGTTTAATGCAAAATTAGCTAACTGCCAGGTTAGGAACAGCTCACAAGAGTACCCTCACTTCTAATTTATTACGATGGCTGATGGTTGGCTAAATCCAGTTCTTCTTCTAAGTTAGAGGGTCCCCAAGACCACCCTTAGGTTCGATAATTTTCTAGAAGGACACAGAACTAAGTGAAAGTTTTTATACTCATGGTTATAGATTATTACAGCTAAAGGACACAAATTAAAATCAGCCAGGGGAAGAATTACATAGAGCAAAGACCAGGAAAGTTCCAAATGCAGAGCTTCTAGTTGTCCTCTCCTCATGGAATCAGGCTCAGTATTACTTTCCCGGCATTGCTGTGCAACAATATGCACTGAGTATTGTCAGGGAAACACCCATGCATTAGTGTCCAGAGTCTTTCCTGGGACTCCATGGTTGACTGTCCACATGGCTGACCTCAGGCTCCATCCCCTCCAGAGTTCAAATGATATGAAATCACCAAAAGTTCCCAAGTCCCCAGCCTAAATTACAGTTGGTCTAGCTCAAAACTCCCACCTTCAAACACTTGGTTACTCTCTGGATGGCCCCACACCTCCAGATAGACAAAGATGCTTTTATCGGGTAGGACATTCCAAAGGCTTAAAGATACTTTCCAGGAGCCAAGGGCAAATGCCAGACCTTCTTTTGGGTAAGGTTAAATTCTTTACTACACAGGCCACCTCCTGGCTTTTGGCTAAGACTCTCACAGCAAAACAATCATCTTTTGTCTTATATTCTGAGGAGCTAGTGTGAGGTAGGGATAGATTTAAGGAAATAACTAATCCATTCTATAAAGCCATTTTACATTTTCATATTTTTGTACTAATTTGATTACTCTTTTTCCCCCTTGATCAACCACTATTTGTACCTTATAATTAATTTATGCTGAACTGTTTAGCATAGAAATTTGTTGATGGTTGGCTAAATCCAGTTCTTCTTCAGGTCATTTTCCATCAGTAGTACATCCTAAGAAGGCTTTAGCTCAAGCTCCCAATACATTTGATCATCAACACCAGTCCCATCATAAGGCTTGTTTACATAAGGTAGTTTACTTTTATCAACAAGGCCAGTGTTATACCACATCACAGCAGATGCAATATGAAAAACAAAAGTCAAAAGATACTGGCAAATTATCAGAGTCCCATTTGGTCATTAACAATGTGTCCAGTCCATCATCATATTGTATGACCAAAACATCTTCCAGAGTAATGTCACTGAGGTTTTCAGGCTTCAATTTGACTTTTCAGGTTCCAAAAGCACGAGTGGTCTTGGCAACATATGGCTTCACCCTTTCATGCATCTATTATGATTGACCTAAGAGACAATACCCTCTATTACCCTGAGTGTTTCTTGAGACACCAGTGTAATATTGAATTCACTCACTGCACTTAGTCATTCTTTCTTTTACCCTCGGTTATTATTCCCTCTTCTCTCCCTCTATCATTTTACTAAAACTCTTCTACCTTTGTAAGAGATGTTAGGGTCAGGCATTGGGCTGGTCCAGATTTTTAGCAACAATACCAGTTATGCCCCTTAAAATTCATGTGTTGAAACTCTAACCTCCAACATGACTGTATTTTGAGATACAGCCTTTAAAGAGGTAATTAAGGTAAAATGAGGTCATAAGTGTGGGGACCTAATCCAAGACAACCGGTGTCCTTATAAAAATAGGAAAAGACATCAGAGATATGCACACAAAGAGAAAAGGCCAGGTGAGGACACACTGAGAAGACACTGTCTGCAAAAGCAAGGAGAGAGGCCTCAAGAGAAACCAAACCTGATGACACCTTGATCTTGGACTTCCAGCCTCCAGAACTGTGAGAAAATACATTTCTATTGTTTAAGCGACCTAGTCTGATATTTTGTTATGGCAGCCCTAGCAAACTAATACACTAGTCTAGAAAGTGCCTCCCCTTCAGTCCACTCCTGTTATATGGGGAAAGCTTATATTGATACAGAGCTAATGGGATATCTGGATCACTAGGCAATACAGATACATTCCCCATCAAGCCCAGTTTTGCCAGATGGAGTGAAGGTACAACCCACTCTATCAGGCCCTTGGGAATTCTGACATAAAGGTTTAAAGGCCTAGTTATAGTTATTTGCTTAAGGATCATCCCTGCTTCCAGCACCCAGATTTGCACCCTGGTCCTGGACTGCTACATCAGGTAGGAAAAAAGAAAGTTGAGGTGATGTGGGGAAGGATTGTATAATCGTACCAGCATCCTCCCCCACACCCTGTTCCCCAGATTCCCCAGAAGAGCAGAGGAATCCATCCATTGGGGACCCTCCACTGGCCCTCCTAATTTTGAGTGTGAGCACACACTTGTGAAGGAATGTAAGCCAACCCTTCATGCCTTTATTCCCCACTCCCTGCTTTAGACAACAAGTGTTTCAATGGCCTGTCCCCATTCTCTATCAAACCATTGCTATTCATGATATGAAACATGATATGTCCACTTGATGTGATATCTCTTTTGGACATTATGGACTGAAAATGTATCCCTTGGTCTGAAGAAATGTAACTCAGTAGTCTAAATTGGTACAATATCTTCTGTTCCAGTCCTTTTATTGGATTTTAGGCATTTGCATCTACTCTCAGATATCAAAGGCCCAGTCCAAAGCAAGCGTCTATTCCTGTCAGAACCCATTTGTAGCCTCCATGGACTACCAGCCTCAGTCCAATTTGCCAGCTATGTATGAGGTCTTCACTGCAGAGAGGCTGCCCACCAGCCCTCTACAGTCTCTTTCTTGCTGGCTGACAGAATAGTTGTTGTTAGCATTTTATGCCTCAGGTGGTGCAAGAGGAATATGTCCAGACTCAGCCCATCTCTGGATTGCTGGAGCACCCCATGTCCACTCATTCTATAGACTCAGTCGGCCACTTCGAGTGAGCACACCAGTATATCCACTTGCCAATCAACTTCCAATCCTAGAAGGAGGGTCTTCTGATGGGTACTGATATGTCCTACTTTAATGTACACCTAAATTCCTATAGTGATTTTCATAGGGTCATGCCCCATTAGGGATCTTTTTAATAGGCCGGTTTTCCATTTGTCGTCTACCTGACCATATGGGCACCTCACTGGCCACTGCCCATGTGTAAAAACCCAAATACAGGGCAAATAGCATGTAATTCAGCCCACTGAGTTAGTTTGTTTTTAGCTTCTTCAATCAGAGTGGTGACCTTCCAAACAGGATGCTGTTGGTTCATCTTGGAACCAATATTCATAAACCAAGCAGCTCTGTGTTGATCAATACAAAGCTGTTCATAGGGCATTGCCCATGTGATCATAGGATCTGGCAGCTCATCAGATATTTCCAAAGTCAGCCCGAGGGGAAAAGCAGCCCTGCTTATGAATACATTAAGTATCTCTTAAGCGCATTGCCCCAGTGGCATGTTCCTGCACAAACCATTTCCATTTTACTATGAAATTCTTCTAGTCGCCACCTTCCTTGTTAAGAGTGTTTCTCCAACATCACCCAAGACATTATGGGTATTTAAGGTTTCAGGATTCTTTTATGTCCTTCAGTCATAGGGGCAATCTCAAGGCACAACAGTCAGCTAGTTATCTCCTATATGGAAGTTTTCTGTTCCAAAATCCCAGTGGTCATCACTGGGTGGCACTCATTGGCTTTTGTTGAAGCCCCAGTCTGTGATCCACACAGGACTATTGCACAGAATTTGTCAGTACCAACACTCCAACTCCTAACAGGGCATTCATTAAAGAGAATCTCTTTTTATCCACCAGACATTCTATACTGTTTCAAAATAATAACCTGGGTGGGCGTGGGCAATCTTACTGCTTACATGTTATGCTAACATGTGCAATCAACACTAGCAGAAGGGCAGATTTATATGCCTTCCGTTTTACAATACTAGGTAGAGGAAGCACTCCCAGTAAGACAAACACTCATCCCCATAATAAATTAGGCTAAAGGAGACACATCCCCTTCACAGAAAGTTTGTTCAAACAGTCCAACTTTCATCCTAACATTCACCTTAATGCGATCAACCATTGTGTCTCTGTATCAAGCCAATCTAACTGTAGTGCCCATTAGGACTTCACCAACACGTTTTGGAATCGGAATGCCTCGTGTCAAGGAGTCCAGGAAAAGCCTTGCTCCATCCTGTGACAATTTTGCCCACTCATGTGCCTATAGCCTGCGGTCCTTATGCAGGGTCAGACCAAAAGACCCTGCTGCTTTCATCAATTCTTATACTAATTAGATTGCAGCCCCCCTCTCCAACCCCTGCCCCCAAGATTGGAGTCAGGTTTTCAATTGGCATCTTTGCATTCTGGCTTTTTAGATTCCTCTAAACTAGGTTAAATAGAGATTTGGTTAGAATTCTTCAATGTTGAGGGACCAGGAGGGGTGACCATCTGTCCTCCCAACCACAGACACTGCTGTATTAAGATGTTTGTTTTGCCCCAATCAATGTTTGCTTTATTCATTCCATTTCTTTCTTTCTTTCTTTTTGGTGGAAGATTAGCCCTGAGTTAACATCTGCTGCCAATCCTTCTCTTTTTGCTGAGGGAGACTGGCCCTGAGCTAACATCCGGGCCCATCTTCCTCTACTTTATATGTGGGACGCCTACCACAGCATGGCTTACCAAGCAGGGCCATGTCTGCACCCAGGATTCGAACCGGCAAACCCCGGGCTGCCAAAGTGGAATGTGCGAACTTAACTGCTGCGCCACCCGGCCGGCCCCCATTCCATTTCTTGATAACTATTCAAAGATTTCTACTCTGCTGGAACAAGTCCCTTGACTTACCCCTTCTCTTTCCTTGTTCTCTTAAAAATCACTCTTTCTTCTCTCCCTGTTGTTTCAGCCTAACTTTTTCCTTCGATAGCGGCCCTGAGACCAGCCAGAATCCAAGATTTCTCAGCATGAAAATCCACTCCAACATTTTCTTTACTTTTATTTTAACTTTTCCCGTTGATACCAGCCCTCAGGCTGGTTGGTAGTAGCTTAAAAGGGCAGGAATTTGAGCTTGGCCCAGCATTAGCGTTTGCCCAAACATTTTCTTTACATGCATTTTAGTTATTACAGATAACAATGACCAAGGGATTGTATACTTTGTTTATTTCTTGTTATTTTGCATTTTCTTACCCGTCTATTGTGCCTTATTTTTAGGTTTTGGGTCCATCATTTGCAAATTCCATTGGTAACTTTTACCTTCAGTAACTGATACAGCATGGCAGCAGTTGCAATACCATGGTTGACGTGTGGCCATCCAGGAAGCCAAGTTCATCATAAGTCACCTCTTCATCTTTTTCCTTCTCAAACTACATGTTTTACTGAGTCAGGGTCCTTCTAACAAATCCCATTTCTGATGCCAACTACGATGTTAGCTAACTATGAATATACGGAATGGACCACAAGATCGCCTGCACTTCTAACAACAATTGCCAGTTTGGGAATCCCTAACACCACCCTTTAATTCAATAAATCACTAGAAGGATTCAGAGAACTAAAAGCTGTTATACTCATGGCTACAGTTTATTACAGTTAAAGGGTAAAGATTAAAATCAGTCAAGGGAAGAAGTGCATTAGGCAGTCACCAGGAAAGTTCCAAACAGAGCTTCCAATTATCCTCTTCTCATGGCGCCATGGGCAAGTTACTAATCCCAGCATTGACGTGTGACGATACACACTGAGTATTGCTAACCAAGGAAGCTCACTTGAGCCTTGGTATCAAAGTCTTTATCAAAACTCCATGGTCAATTGCCTATTTATTGCCTGCTATATATAAATATTGCCTATATTGACAGATCTCTGGAAGTTGACTATGTGACCCAAGCTCTGACCATAAATCACTCGTTGGTGTGACCCAAAGCCTCCACCTAAATTATGTTGTTATTATTTGGCTTGGCCCAAGGCCCGTACCCTAACCAACCTAGTCAATAACATCTGCCTAACCCAAGGCCCCCAGGTAAACGAAGACACTTTTATCAGGCAAAACATTCCAAGGGGGTAGAGATTATGTCCCAGGAGCCAAATAGAAAAGCCAGAACTCTCTTTAGGTAAACTTAAACACCTTACTACAAAATCACTATCTTAAAGATGACAAAAAAATTCCAAAAAGAGTTTAAGTAAATGGCCCAGGTGCCCACAGGTGGTAAATGACTGAGCTAGAATTAAGACCCAGGTGAGATCAAATTCCAGAATCAGACTATTAACCACCAAGGACTACTAAGGCTTGTAGAGTTTCACCTGACACAAAGTCACACGGGCAAATTCCAAGCCAACGCGGTTCTTACTACTGTATTCTCTTAATCTAAAACTCACTGTTATAAAAATAGTCAATACCTAAGCCTGATATTCTCTTAATGGAAGTTCTCCTCACTTAGTCACCAGAACAAATAGCTTCTACTTTGCCTTTGTCAAAATTGACTTTAGCGGAGCCATTTTAAAATGGATTTGGAGGCCTTTCCAGAGAAACTGCTTTGCTCTCTTGAACCTTGGACTGGGCCAAAATGGCAATTGTTTTATAGGCAATTGTTTGAGAAGTCCACAGGAGAACAGACATCCTGATCATAAAGACTGAGGATTGTGGACTTTCTGAAGATAGAATCAATAGTCAATCAACGTTATCCAAGACTAGCTCCCTGCCTCCAACTCCAATTAAAATTCTTTATACAACCTCCCTTGTTTACCTTTAAAAGCGCCAGACTTTTACTCCCTAGTGGGACACTATTTAGGTTTCTACCCGAATCTGTGCTCCGTAAATTGCAATTCTTTGATCCCAAATAAATGCTTTGCCTCTTAAACTGGTTTCTGTTTTTGCAGGTTGACACCTTGTATTAAAAGTACATCTTTCAAGATCAGATATACATATGGAATCTAATTCTATCAAGGCCTAATTCTTCTGTAGAAGATAATATGTAAAATAAAAGTCTTAATATTTCCTACAGAGAAAGAAACTCCACTAAACACACACTCTTAAGACTTGCCGAATGAATATGTAAGCAGTAGGTAGGAGAGAAACAGGCAGTGGGCAGGGTCTGGCATCACCAATCCCCCTTCACTGCCATCCACCCCTACAAATTAGTGAAATGAAAGGCATATGAACTCTACTAGGCAGCATGTGCATGGAAAAGGAAAGCACATGTCAGCGAGAAAAACAAGAAAGTCAGAGAAAACCAACAAGCACGTAGAATTTCCTTCATTTCAGGAGGAAATTCCAGCACCCTGGAATGTGCCCTTTATGTAGGTGGTACCCATTCTTTTTGATGCCAAGGGCACTTCTCATGGAGAAATTCTGAACAGCTAAGAGAGGGGTTGGGAGACCAGAGAGGTTGTAAGAACCATTAAGAGAAAGTCAGAACCTAGTCAACCCGTGATGTAAATACATGCAGGGAACAGGGACATTAGTAACATCTGTCTTTTCTCCTTTTTAAAACAACACCCAGGGTTACAGCTACCTGAAGATAGACTCTAACAACAACCAGTAATAGAAAAAGAGCCCTGGCTACGGAAGATTCTGGGAGGTAGAAGAGACCCTGAAAAATAAGGAAAGTGCCTGCCCAAACTGCTGCCCCTACATAGGCAGCACCCCCCATGGCCAGGCTCAACTTGGTCAGGCCTACAGACATAAGGAGGAACTTCTAATGTTTCCAGAGAAGCACAGGAAGGGACAGACTCCCCTAAACTGTGCAGCCAGGAAGTGGCCTCCTCTACACACGTCAAAGGGAGGTATTCCATGGCCCTCTCCCCAAGGACACAGATGAAGGACAGAGAGGAGAATCATATGATTTGCCTGCTTTGTCAAAGGGAGTCTAGCAGTCCCCGCTAACTGGAGCAAGAACCTGTCAGGGGGACAACTATGGAGAAAAGAGCCCTGGGACGTGGCCTCTGGGAAATATCATCACTCCTGTCCAAGAAGGAG
The DNA here is from genome assembly GCF_021613505.1 of Equus quagga. Lineage (NCBI taxonomy): Eukaryota > Metazoa > Chordata > Mammalia > Perissodactyla > Equidae > Equus > Equus quagga. Next base: position 102,720,295 of record NC_060279.1, on the reverse strand, counting down.
GGTGCCAGGCAACTGGTGTGCCCTACTTGGGAAGTAGCGCCCTTCACGGCCATGCCCAGGTACCCTAAGGATGGTAGGGGTGGTGGTGGGAGGAGTGAGGGGGACAAAGGTGGGGAAAGGGATGGAAGAGGAAGGGGTTTGCAACAGTTTCCTGGAAGGCCTTGGGAGAGGCAGGGACCCCTGGGGTGTGGCACCAGGGCATGGGCCTCCTCTGCCCCTGTCTAGAGGAGGCACTGGTCTCATGGACAATGGATTTTCAGTTGACATGACACTCACTACCAGCAAGTCTCAGGGATCTTTATGGACCCTGCTTCACCAGATTTTATCCCCCTCAATCTGACCCAATCCCCCAATCCCACCCCCACCAGGTCAGGATTTGGGTCTACAGAGGTGCCCAATGTATCTGCCTCTCGCCATCAAGTCCAGCCACCACCACAGGAACTGTGAGGGCGGCATCGAACCAGAGGTCAGGGACCTCAGGGAAACTCAGGAGAAGGCAGGCGAGCTCTCCCACCTGAACCCTCTCCCATCCTTCCTCCTCTCCCCATCCTCTGAGAGGCTAGCTTCCTGGAGTTGAAGCCTGCCCCCAACTGCTCAGGCACGGGCAACCACTGCCTCTGGCCTCACAATGACCACCACTGTTGCTAAGCGATGTCCCCCCAGGTTCTGAGGGAGCAGGAGCGCCATCTGGTGGCGGGCAGGCACACATTGTGGTCTGTGCTCCAGGGGGGGCTGTGGCCTGTGTCCTCCAGTGGGTGCTGCAGATGCACGGATAGATGGAAGGAAGGAAAGATGAAAAGACAGATGGCTGTGTGCTTGGGGCTCCCAAGAGAGAAGCAAGGCTGGGCAGGACCTGGCTGACTAAGCAGGGTCAGGAGCCTAGCAAGGGTCTCCTTTCCTCAAGTTGGCCTTGACGCTGTGCCTGGGACTGTCTCGAAAGAGCTCTGCCCTGTGAGCCCAAGAGGAGACTGCCTGTGCGCTTCTGGGTGGCTTTGCTCACCAGGGCCTTCAGCACCTGGAGCCACAGGCCGAGCCCAGGGAGCCACCCGTCCCGGTGGAGGGACGAGGCTTGCCCACTGGGCCTGGGCACCCTGCCGTCCCCATTCCTCCCAGTCACCTCGTGGCTATGTTGCTCTCTTTCTGTTGTGTGGCTGAGTGTGAACTGTTTTGTCCTTCCTCATTGAAGTCTCTCCTGGGTTTTCTTAAAGCACGCCCCGCTTGGCGATGGTTTCGGACCGGCCGTTGTCAAGGAAGCCCCTCTCCATCCTGAGACACACCTATCCAAACACAAGAACACGAGAAGACCTGATCAGGAACTAACTTTACACTTGGAGGAAAAATGGCCAAAGAGCTCAGAGAAGGTGCTCAGGACTCCAGTGCCACCCTTCCATCCCCTTCCCCCAATGCGCCCATCGTCCCTAGTAACACTATCAAGAAGTGGAGAGTCGCTTTGGGATGGCTAGATGGACTCAACTGCTCACTTGATGGCAAAGACACAGCTGACCCACCGCCGGTTGAGCTGTCTCTTTTGGCCGGCCAGCACCTCATCTCCTGGCAACCACTATTTCCTGAGAAGTCGGTCCCCAGAGAGTAGGGGTGGGGGTTCTTTAGGGCAAGGGTTGTTCCTTGGAAACGGCTCTTTCTCTCTCTCTGTATTTTCTCTTTTCTTTTTCTTTTTCACTTTGTCTGAAATCTTCTCAGACCTTGAGTTGGCACTCAGCACATTTCCTCTTGTGGTCCTGGATAGGATATTCTTGATTGCAACCCTGCAGGGTTCTTCCTGCGGTCCAAAGCATGGCTGGAGGTCATGGTCAGTCCGGGAATCTCCAAATATGGCCTGAGAAACAGGCTTTCTCTTCATCTTTCCTTGCCGGGTCCCAAATCCACACATGTCTAACTTGATCTTTCTGTTGTCTGTGCTTGTGTTTTCTCTGTCTTTTCCACGATCCTCTCCTCCTAGTCTACAGCGCATGTGTTATATGGCACTGGGTTCACTTTACCTTCAGCTGTGCCTCACCTCCTCTTAATCCCTTCTGCTCAGGTCATTGCTTCTGCTCTTTGTAAGTCATGGTCTGGCCCTGTTTGCCACCTCTGGTCTGAGGAGGAGATCAAGGCTATCCCTCTGCCTGCTGGATCCACCCAGGTCTCATTTATTCCTCGACAAAACACAGTCTCACATCAAGACTTTCTCTTCCCTCCAGGAGGAAGAGAAACTTTGTCAAGACAGAAGGCCTAGAAAGACTCACCAAAGGAGTGTAGCCACAGTAGGCAGGCCACCTGGGGAACATGGAACCCACAGGGCATGCTCTTCCACCAGCAGGTCCCATCCTCTTCTCTGGAGTCAGTAAAGCCATGCTTTCCTGCTTCCTAGGGCACTTGTTTTGGGAGAAATATACATCTAATGGCCAAGAAAGGCCTGAATGCACAGATGCGGGGCAGAGAGAGAGGAACACCATTGGGCTTGCCTGCTTTGTCAAAAGGGAGCTGGCCATCCAAGCCTCCTGGGCCAAGACTCTTTCAAGGGGACAACTACTGAGTAAAGAGCCCTTAGTCCTAGAAGGCTTCTGGGAAGTGTTATTGTCCCTGTCAGAGGAGGAAGGTGCCGGGCAACTGGTGTGCCTGACCAGGGAGGTAGCACCTTCCCTGACCAGGTCCTTGAGGGTCTTGTCCAGGTAGTATAGACAAGTAAATAGATAATTGCACTACAGTGTGATTGGTGGAAAGGCAGAGTTAGTACAGGTTCGATAGGATCACGTGGGAAGAGCAACTCTCTCAGATGACAGCTCTCAGGACAGCAGTGGGAAGGCTCCTGGACCGAAGTGACATCTAGACTGAGAGCTGAAGTGGGAGGATCTGAGAGGAGGTGGATGTGGCTCCTGGAATGTAGATCAGAGGCTGAGGAGGGGAGAGAATGGGGGACAATACAGGGGAATGGCAAGAGGTGAGACGGAAGAGTTAAGCAGGAGCCAATTCACACAGGGTCTTGTGAACAACAGACCCAAGGTTATTCTAAGAACAGAGAGAGATGAGAGCCATTGAGGACTTTGAGGGGTGGGCTTAAGGACCAGGTCTGGCATCATCAGATTAGCATTTTAGACATATTTTTCCACAAATAAATACATTATACATTAATTTCCATGATTTTTCTTACTTTCCAATCACACACACTTCTTACCTATTTCTATTGACAAATATTTGAGTAACGATAAGAATAATATAACTAATTATATAGTGCTATTTAGTTTACAAAGCACTTTACCATATGTACTCTCACTGCATATACTAGGAGGCAGATGGTATAGATAGAGATTTGGAACTGGTTTCACCTCTCTTCCACCCTGTGTCCATTGAAGATGCTGATAATTGATCATTTTCACAAGGTCCTGATGGTCTCAGACTCAACATCAGAATTTTCAACACAAATCTCCAGGCAAGCAGTGCCATCTACTTGAATTGTCACTTGATGAAAAATTCTCTTTGCCATTCTAGAATAGTGTAAAGCACATATATAATGAAATCATACAGACTTGGTTGAAATCCATGATTCTCATCTTAATCCTGGATCTAAGTTACTTGACTTCTCTAAGCCACAGTTTCCTCATTTTAAATTTAGGAATGAAAACATGTAACTCAGAGGGCTACTGTTAATTAAAAGGCAGCAAACAATGACAGTGTATCATTTGTGCATTTAATAACGTAAATTCAATGATCATGCTCTGAAAAGAGCAAGTGGGAGAGAGAGAAGTCAGTAACAGTTCCACTCAATGTGCATGCACCCCCGAGCAAATATGATACAGGAGACATCCTCCAAAGCACCATTAATTTGTCTCAGTTTCAGTGTGTCTCTCATAAAATGAGTAAATAAAAATTTCACTGTACTGAGAGTGGTTCTGGCGTTTAAAGGGACATATTTTCCAAAAAACGTAATCTTTAAATGCAAGCCAACAATGTCATATGTCATTGAACTGCAGCACTAGCAGTCTATCCCGACTTTGGAGGAAAAACTGCCTGTGAGGTCCTCCCTAAGGGTATAATGGACATACCCCCAGTGGATATAAATATGGCCAAAAAATCTGCCAAATTCCACTTCCAATTAGGCTGTAAAAGGTCATAACAGACCACCACTTCCACTGTAAAGATAGGGAAAAATGGATAAAGTAAAATATCATATTTGTTTTTACAGATATCACAAATTAGTGTAAAGGAACCAAACTCTAGAGAAGGGAGACAAGACTTCAAAGGTGAGAAAAGATTAGTGGCTACTAGGGGCATTTGCCAAGTCTGGACATGGGCAGGTAGATAATAGGGCCCGCCCCAGTCAGAGGGCTCTGCTTGGCTAGAAACTACCAATACTTTAAACATCTCTATGGGCTAGAGCAACAGGTGAGAATATATAATAACCCAAAACACAGAGCTAGTCCTCCTCCTCTTGGGTTAAATGAGTGGCAGTACAGGAGGCTAGGGCCTGGACTGAAAGGCAGAGAGCGCTCACCATCAACTCCTGATGTTTGAGTCCACTTCCCCCTGGAAGGAGGGGCCCCTAAGACTTGCAGATCATATCTTGCCCTTAAGACATCTGAAACCCAGATGAACTGAAACTAGCTAAAGCAGCAATCCAGCCCTAATTCAGCTCAAGTCTTAATTGGATCTGAGTGATCAGCCACTCATCCTAGCACACTGACCAAGGAAAAGATTTGCTCTCTCTGTAGAAATATATTTGCTCCAGTCACTTTGGTTCTTTTAAATACAATGTTCAAATATACAATAAAAAATTTTGAGATGCAAAGAAGCAGAGAAATGTGACTCATAACCAAGAGAAAAACAATCAATACATGCAGATCCTCATATGACCCAGATTCTGGAATTAGCAGAAAAGGACTTTAAGATAACTCTTATAAATATGTTAAAGAAATCAGAGGATAAGATGGACAAAGTGGATGGGAAGATGCAGATTTTCAGCAGAAAAATAGATGGTCTTTAGAAATCCAAATGGACATTGCAGAACTAAAGAAAAACAATACTGGACAGGATGAGTCGCTGATTGGGAATAGCAGAAGAAATGAGCCATGGACTACAAAAAGTTCAATAGAAATTACTCAAAATGGGGGCTGGCCCCGTGGCCGAGTGGTTAAGTTCTTGCGCTCCACCGCAGGCAGCCCAGTGTTTCATTGGTTCGAATCCTGGGCACAGACATGGCACTGCTCATCAAACCATGCTGAGGCAGAGTCCCACATGCCACAACAAGAAGGACCCACAATGAAGAATATACAACTATATACTGGGGGGCTTTGGGGAGAAAAAGGAAAAAAAATAAAATCTTTAAAAAAAAAAAGAAATTACCCAAAATGAAGCAAAGGTAGGGAAAAAAAAAAAAAAGAAAAAGAACAGATCAAGAGAGACATGTAGGACAACATCAAAAGGTCTAACATATGTGTAATTAGAGACCCAGAAGGGAAAAAGAGAGAGTGGGGCAGAAGAAATACAACAAGAAGAGCTAATTGTTGAAATCTTTCCAAAATTGTTGAAAAATATCAACTCATGGATCCAATAAGTGCAGCAAATCCCAAGCCAGCAAGAAAAACATGAAGACCATACCTAAAGACATCACAGGCAAACTTCTGAAAACCACAGATAAAGAGAAAAACCTTAATTCAGCAGAGAAAAAGACTCATCACATTCAGGAGAATGATAAAACGACTGAGTAGTCATTGAAAGAATAACTACGTGGGTAAACATAACAGGTTATTTTAAAAATTATATTAAAAATATATTGGCGACCAGCCCTGTGGCTGAATGGTTAAGTTTGCATGCTCTGCTTCGGCGGCCCAGGGTTTCCCCGGTTCGGAACCTGGGCACAGACATGGCATGCTGAGGCGGTGTCCCACATAGCACAACCAGAGGCACTCACAACTAGAATATACAACTATGTACTGGGGGGCTTTGGGGAGAAGAAGAAAAAAAAGAAGAGGATTGGCAACAGATGTTAGCTCAAGTGCCAATCTTTAAAAAAAAAATACGTATATATATGCTCTTTAAAACAAAAAGCAACAGTGTCTTGTGGGGGCTTATAATATATGCAGAAGTAAAATACATGATAACACAGAGGGAGAATATATACAGTACTATATTGTATTAAGTACTATATTGTATTAAGGTTCCTACTTGTTTGCAAAGTAGTAAAAAGCTAATTCTGTCTAGACTACTGTAAATTACAAATGCATTTTATAATCTCTAGGGCAACCACTAATATAATTGCAAAAAGTTAAAGCTAAAAATCCAATAGAGGAGGAAAAAAAGAAATAATAAAAAATATTTGATTAATACAAAAGAAAGCAGAAAAGAAGGAATAAAGAAACAAAAAGAAGATAGAAGAAAGAAAACATATAGCAAGATGTTAAACTTAAACCTAACCATATCAGTGATTATATTAAATATAAATGGACTAAATGCTGCAAGTAAAAGTTAGCACCTGCCAAATTGAATAAAAATATTTAATTAGGGGCTGGCCCCGTGGCCGAGTGGTTAAGTTCGCGCACTCGGCTGCAGGCGGCCCAGTGTTTCGTTGGTTCGAATCCTGGGTGCAGACATGGCACTGCTCATCAAACCACGCTGAGGCAGCATCCCACATGCCACAACTAGAAGGACCCACAACGAAGAATATACAACTATGTACTGGGGGGCTTTGGGGAGAAAAAGGAAAAAAATAAAATCTTTAAAAAAAAACATTTAATTATATGCTATTACAAAGCACATATTATAAAAAAACGATACAGATAGATGAAATTAAAAGAATTAAAAAGATATACCAAGCAGAAACTAGTCATAAGAGAGCAGTTATGGCTCTGTTAGTATCAGGCAAGGTAGACTTCAAGACAAGGACCAGTTAGAAAGACATTTCATAACTATAAGAGGGTTGATTCAACAGGAGAGAGTAACAGTCCAAACTACATGCACCTAATAACATAAATGAAGAAAAGTTGATAGATATAAAAAACACATAAATCCACAATCATAGAGATTTTTAACATACCTCATTGAGTAACTGAAAGAATGAACACACAAAAAAATTCAGAAGATTTGAAGAACACTATCACCCAACTTGACTTACCATTTAAAGAACTTTACACCCAATAAGTACAGAATACACATTCTTTTCGAGTGCACATTGAACATTCATCAAGATATTGAGCTATAAAGCAAGTCTCAATAAATTCAAAGGATTGCACGCAGAGCATACTTTCTGATCATGATGGAAATAAATGAGAAATTATTAACAAAAGAAAATTCCCCCAAATTTGGGAATTATGCCACAGACTTTGAAATAACTTATGAGTCAAAGAAGCAATTACAATAGGACATTAGGAAATATTTCTACCTGAACAATAATGGAAACAATACATAATAAATTGTGTGGGATGCAGCTAAAATAGTGCTTAGAAGGAAATATATAGGTCTAAATGTTCATACTATAAAAGAAGAATGGTTTAATAACTAATTTAAGCTTCCACCTTAAGAAGTTGGGGAAAGAAGAGCAAATTAAACCTAAAATAAGTAGAAGGAGGGAAATGAAGATAACAGAGGAAGTCAATGAAATGGAAAACAACAATAGATAAAATTAACTAAACTAAATCTGGTTCTTTGAAAAGATAATAAAGTTGATAAATTCCTGGCAAGACTGATAAAGAGAAAAAAGAAAGAAGACCCAAATTACAGGGGAAGTGTCACTAGAGAGCCTACAGATGTTAAAAGGACATTAACAGGATATTATGAACAAGTTTATGCCAATACATTTCACAACTTAGATCAAGTGGACAAATTCCTTGAAAAACACAACTTAATGAAACTGATTTAAGAAGAAATAGAAAATCTCAAAAGCTCTCTAAGAATGTAAAGTCTCATAAAAGAGAAACTAATCTAGGGACCAAGTGCGCCAACTCTTGCTAAAGCAAGATGTGATCGCAGTCTAAGATTTTAGGGTACTGTTGACCCACTTCAAGAAAGAACTTGCTATGCTGCTGGAGTGCAATTAGCTGACAGCTTTCAATCCAAATCAACCCTCTTTCTGGGCAGTCCCAGCCAATGACAGAGCATAGCAGGTGTGCTAGGGCCTGACCATTTCTGCCTGATGTGGGTCTACTCTAGAGAGTAATTTTTGCTCCAGGACTCCCTGTTAGGTTGGCTGAGCCTTTGTCAGATCTGCAGTACAGTCTGGGGCTCTCCTTGCTCAATCCTGCTTCTTTTCTCTTTTATCTTTCACAGGCATTACCTGCAATGGACCTCTTTCACGCCTGTCTCCGCATTTACTACTGAGAAGAACCAACTAATACACATGCAGGGTTTAGAACTCAACCCTATGTAAGATGTGGATCCTCTGATGTATGTAACATGACTGATCCAATAGCTGGCACAAAGTAGGCCTTCAGTAGATGTTAGTTGCTTCTCCTTTTGCCATCATTTAGAACATGCATCTGGCTGCTAGTTAAGAGCGACTCAACACAAATAACACTTGCACAAATAAGATATTTGACAGTTCAAACTGGTAAGATGGCTTCACAGTGTCGTAGAAGTCCCAGCCTTCTAGCTGTTCCTGCCAAATAGTCATGTGAGCAAAGCCATCTTGTACCCTCTAGACCAGGCAAGCCGCCACCTAACGATCCCAGTTGACGCTACGTGGAAGAGAATTGCTCAGTCAAGCCTTGCTCAACTTCCTGATTCATAAAGTTGTGAGATACAATAAAATAATAGTTTTAAATTATTGAATTTTAGGGCAGTTTGTTACACACCAATAGGTAACCAAAACACATCTAAGTAACACAAAGAGAAAAAATTACCATAAAATCTTTTATCTAATACTTTGATACAACAGCAATTAGAAGTTATTACTTTCTTGCTTTATTTTCACATGCTGCCTGTTTTTTCTTTTAAAAAAGTCTCTGGCCGGCCCAGTGGTGCAGTGGTTAAGTTCACACATTCCACATCGGCGGCCCAGGGTTCGCCGGTTCAGATCCCAGCTGCGGACCTACCCACCGCTTGGCAAGCCATGCTGTCTCAGGCGTCCCACATATAAAAAGTAGAGGAAGATGGGCATGAATGTTAGCTCAGGGGCAGTCTTCCTCAGAAAAGAGAGGAGGATTGGTGGCAGATGTTAGTTCAGGGCTAATCTTCCTCAAGAAAAATAAATAAAAAAGCAAAAGAAAAAATAAAGAAAATAAAGGAAAAAAAGTCTTTATGCTCATACAATTTTGTATTCAGCTTTTTAATTTAAATATTATCTTACAAATATGTGCCCATGTTGCTATATAACCTGAGTTTAATAGGGTCATATAGGATGAGATTGAATTTTTTTTTTAACTTTTTTTTTAAGATTTTATTTTTCCTTTTTCTGCCCAACCCCCCCCCCGGTACATAGTTGTGCACCTTTAGTTGTGGGTTCTTCTAGCTGCAGCACGTGGGACGCCGCCTCAGCATGGCCTGGTGAGCGGTGCCATGTCTGCACCCAGGACTTGAACTGGCAAAACCCTGGGCCGCCGAAGCAGAGCGTGCGAACTTAACCACTCAGCCATGGGGCCAGCCCCTGAATATTTTTTATTATGATATAATTCACATACCATAAAATTCATCCTTTGAAAGTGTATAATTTAGTGGGTTTTAGCATATTTATAATGTAGTACAACCATCACTATTATCTAATTCTAGACATTTTCATCACCCCAAAAAGAAAACTTGCACCCATTAGCAGTCACTCCCCATTCCTACTCCACACTTCTACCCTGCAGCCCCTGGTAACCACTAATCTGCTAATCTATTTTATGTCTCTGTGGATTTTCCCATTCTGGATATTTCATATCAATGGAATCACACAATATGTGGCCTTTTATGTCTGATTTCTTTTACTAAGCACGACATTTTTAAGGTTCATCCGTGTCGTAGCATGCATCAGTACCTCTTTTCTTCTTATGGCTAGATAACATCCCACTGAATGGATATGCCAGATTTTGTTTATCCGTCCATCACTTAGTAGCTATTGGGGTTGTTTCCACTCTGGCTATTATAAATAATGCTGCTATAAACATCTGTGAACAAGATTTTTTGTGAGGACGTGTTTTCAATTATCTTGAGTAAGTACCTAAGAATGGGACAGTTGTGTCATATGGTAACTCTATGTTTGACTTTTTGAGGAACTGTCAAACTATTTTCCAAAGAGGCTGCACTATTTCACATCCCCACCAGCAATGTTTGAGGACTCCAATTTCTCCACATCCTCATTAACCCTTATTATTGTCTGTATTTTTAATTACAGCCATCCTGGTAAGTATGAAGTAATATTTCATTGTGTTTTTGATTTGCATTTCCTGAATGATTAATGATCTTAAGCATCTTTTTCTGTGCTTATTTAGCCATTTGTATATCTTCTTTGGAGAAATGTCTATACAAATCCTTAGCTGATTTTTAAATTGGGCAATTTAATTTGTGTTTTTATTGTTGGTTGTAAGAGTTCTTTATATATTCTGGACACGAGTCTCTTATCATATCCTTGATTTGCAAATATTTCCTCCCATTCTGTGGGTTGTCTTTTTACTTTCTTGATAATGTCCTTTGAAGTATAAAAGTTTTTAAATTTTTGTGAAGTCCAATTTATCTATTTTTTCTTTGGTTGCTTGAGCTTTTGGTGTCATATCTAAGAAACTAGTGCCTAATCCAGGTCACAAAGATTTACCCTAATGTTTTCTTCTAAGAGTTTTATAATTTTAGCTCTTACATTTAGGTCTTTGATCTATTCTGAGCTCATTTTTATCTATCATGTGAGGGTGACTTTGCATCTTGCCTGTCAGGTGGAGATGAGATTGAGAGCCTTAGATATCAATCAGGAGATGAAGGAATGTTTTGGGAAGCAATTAATTCAGTGTGGCCAGAGCCTAAGACATGCAAAGTATGTTGGGAGTTGCAGTGAGTAACAGCAGCCACACCAAAACACAGTGAGGGGCAGGAGACCTGTTCTTACACATTCTTCACCGCCATCTACCACTCCCCAGCTTCACTAAGCAAAGACAAATGTAAGTGGAACTAGCTAGAAACACAGCTTTGCACAAGCCTCCAATCTTCCCCATTTCCCCTTTCAACCAGATTGCCTGTCCTTAACCCCTCCAATGTAGAAATTCTAGAGCTTCTATTGCTGAAAATGTTCAGTGGAGGGTAAGTTTTTGGGGTTTTTTGTTTGTTTATTTGTGAGGAAGATTGACCCTGAGCTAACATCTGTGCCAATCTTCCTCTATTTTATGTGGGATGCCACCTCAGCATGGCCTGAGGAGCAGTAATATGTTCAGGCCTGGGATCCGAACCTGTGAAGCCCAGCCGCCAAAGAATGCGAGAACTTAAGCACTACGCCACCAGGCTGGCCCAGGGGGAAGTAATTGTTTTCTGTAGGCTACCAGAAATCATCAATGGCTCTTAAGCGGGGGAGCAACATGGGATTTGGGTTTTTGGAAGCTATGGTAGTGATATATGTCACAGTTCTCAACTTTTTTCCAGAACATAAGTTGGAGATTCCCATGTATAATACACTCTGGGCTACCACACTGGTCAGCTGCATTTATGCATAGTTCTGGTGTCCTAGTGTACAGGAAACCATGAACCGCAAAACAGAAAGCAGAATCAGCAAGATTGGTGATTGATTGGGTGTAACTAGATATGGATTCTTGTTTTGAGGATTGGACACCTGAGTCCTGGGGCTGGTGATGGGGGCTGGAAGCATAGATAAAGGGCAGGTTTATTTGCGGGGGAAGAGGGGAGTAGATGCAGATAGTTTCGAACATGTTGAGTTGGAAGTACCTGTGGGACACCCAAATGATTGCATCTAGTAAGTATGTAGTTTGTGTGACCTGGAAGTTGGGAGACCTCGAATGAAGATGCACATTTGGAAACTGTCAGTGTACAGATGGAAAAGGAAGCATGAGAAGATAAGCTGGGTTCCAGGCCTGGAACCGAGAGGAAAGAACAGAAATAAAAGCTCAACTCTCTGGCAGGAACCTTGCACTGAAGCAGGTATTTCATAGCCTTCCTTTGAAGCCATTGTGCACCAGGCCCAACACAGCCTCTAGTCTTCTCCCCTGCTTTCCCCTCTCTGTGTGGCCAGGCTTCTCCCCATTTGTTCACTCAGCTCACCAGACATCTTGCCTGTGCTCTGCCTTCATCCAGCCGTTCATTTATAGAGCAATTTACTGAGAAGCTGCCCTGTGCCAGCACTGTACTAGGTTCTGACCACACAGCATACCAAAACGACATCCCTGCCTCAAAACGTCTACATTCTAGTGAAGGAGACAGACACATGCAAATAATTAGACAATTTGGAGAGAGATAAATACTATGAAGAAGCAGCAAGCAGAGTAAGCATATGTAGAGTGATGCGGGTGATATTATTTTAAACAGGACAATAAGGAAAGTCATCTCTGGTGACACTGGAGTGGAGATTTGAATGAAATGCAACAGTTCTGGGTGAAGAAGAGTGGCTAGAACAGAATGGTGAAGTGAGGCAACAAGGGGCTAAATCATGCATGTCTTTATAAGCCAAAGTAAGGAGTCTGGCTTTTCCTCTGTGTGACATGAGATCATTGGGGAGAGGGGTACTGATTAGAGGAGGTACATGATCTGACTTAGATTTTAAAAGATCCCTCTGGCTGCTGTGTTGGGGGCAAGGGCACAGGTATGGGGACTTTTTAGGAGGCTATCGGAATAATCTTGGGCAGAGCAAGGGTGGCTTATTGTGGAGTAGGGATGGAGATGGTGAGAAGCGATCAGATTCAGGGTACATTCTATAGGTGGAATGGACAGGGTTTGCAGTCCAAACACATGTGGGAGTGAAAGAGAAGTCAAGGATGACTCCATTGATGAGAAGTTGAGTAAACAGTACCAGTTTCCTCAATGGTGAACAGTGGGGAAAGGTTAGGTTTAGAGGGGAGATTGGGAGTACGGCTTTGGACAAAGTTGCCAGTTACACACACAACTAGAGAGGTTTAGGATGCAATGGCTTATATGAATCCGGAGCTCACAGAACTGATCAAAGGTGCAGACAAATATTTGGGATTGGTTTGTGTACAACGGCATTGAAAATCAAGAACCCGGATGAGACCCTTTGAAAGTACTGGACTGAGTCCCAGCTCCAGGAGCCGCAAAGGGGAGTAGAAGGAGTACTCTGGGCGTTAGATGCTGTAATGGGGCCATGAGGGCCCCAGGAGAGGCGCAGATGCCTCAAAGGGGAAAGGACCGTGTCTTAAAGGGGCTCGCCAAGAGCTGGGGGGCGGGTGGGCAACTCTCCAGGCAGAGGGATTCGCATTTGCGAAGACAGGGGACTCAGGACAAGATACAACGGGTCTGGAAATGGCTGAGGCCGCAGCTGAGATCCAGAGGGGCACGCGCGCCTCCAGGCCAGCCCACGGCGTCCTGGCGCCACGAGGCGCACGTCTCAAGCCGCGCGAGCACAGGTGTGCTACACTAGGCCAAGCGGCGTTGCCCGGCTTCCGGAGGCCGCGGACCGGCGCGGAGCCGCCCGCAGCCGGCCGAGTCTCGCGAGAACGCAGCCTCGCCGGCCCAGCATGCCCCGCGCCGCCGCCGCTGCAGCCGCCGCCGCCGCCGCGCCGCGGCTTGAGGGCGGGAGGCTGGGGGAGGGTAGCGGAGCCGGCGCCGCCGCCATGTTGGGTCTGAGGCGGCTGCTGTAGGCGCCGACGGAGCGAGCGGGCGTGCGGAGCGGCGACAGCGGCGCGGGATCTGCCTCTCTGCGAGCGGCCGGAGCGGCGGCGGCGGCGGCGCCATGAGCGGGGGCACCCCTTACATCGGCAGCAAGATCAGCCTTATCTCCAAGGCGGAGATCCGCTACGAGGGCATCCTCTACACCATCGACACCGAGAACTCCACCGTAGCCCTCGCCAAAGGTACGTCGGGGCGGGCTCGGGGCCGGGCCGGGCCGGGCGGCCGCTCGGGGCTGCGCCGTGCTCGCGGCCTTCTCGCCCCCCGCCCCCTCCGGCGTCCTCCGGAGGCCGCTCCCTTCCCTCCCTCCGGGCCCCGGCGTCGCGGGCCGGGCCGCGGCCTCCTCGCCGAAGGTCCGCGCCTCCAACCGGGCACGACGGGACCGAGAGCGGGGCGGGCGGGGCGGCCCGAAGCCCGAGGAGGGTCCGGAGAACACGGAGCCCCGTGTCTTCCAACTCCGAAATTCGGTGGTTCTGTCGTCCTCCCACGAAACAAAGCCTGAGTATCCAAAGAATTTTTCCGCCCAGCTTGAGTCCCTGCTGAGTTGCTGATTGTGCAGCACCCCTGGGAGAAATCCCGTCCTTAATTCCGGTTGGCGGCGGCGTTCCTCAGGTGAACCGTAAGTAAGGAGCCCAAATTTGGGGTTGGCGGTGGCCGCGGGCGCCGTCGAGCCGGGCCCATCCCCTCGGCGTCCGCGCTGTTTACATGCTCAGCCGGAACCCTGCTCGGAGCTGTTGTGCAACCCCCGCTCTCAGAATGCTCGCTGCTCTCGCGTCCACCCCGCTTCTGGAAACCCGCCGGAGAGGGGGGTTCAAGCTGGACCCCGGATCCTCGTTCACAAGGCGGATGCGAGTGGTGGGCGGGCGCCCCGGGACTGGGGTGCGGGGCGTGGGGGCGAGGTCCCCCTGCCCGGGGTGTTCAGCTTTGCCACCGTCGCTGTGGGTTTTGTTTCCGTTCGCACGTGCTGAGCCTTCGCTCCGCCAGGAAGCCAGGAAGAAAATAAACTTTAGCTCCTCATCTTAAAGGAAATCTTACAAGTTTGGAGTACTTAGGAGAGGGAAGCGAGAGAACTAAGGGAATCTTCCCAGCACATCTGGTGGAGGTGTGGAAGGAGCGACATGGTGGGGACGGAGGTCCAGCGGTAGGAAGAAAATTTTCTGGATCTGCGAAAACGGTTTTAATCTTTAGCTGATAGGAGAGTCATTTCATAGTATCAAACGAGTATAGAATGACATTTTTTGGGTGCTCTAGTAGATCCTTTTTAATATCGCTCATGTTGGGACGAATCTTACCCGAGTAGGGAGTCTTAAGTTATTTTATCTTAGTTTCCTTTCTTTTTGTTTCTTTCCCCCCCAGATGGATGTTTAACTGTATAATGTTTTAATTTTTATGGCTTTATGAAATTATGGAAAAGGCTCTCTTAAGGTTCTTGGTGAGAGCCGTATACAGGTTGAAAACAGCATTTCTCCTTAAAGAGGTTTAACCATTTTTTAAAAAGTATTGTTTTACCTAATCTGAATTTTAAGGTGTCTTGCTAGCTTAGTGACTTATCAGTGAGTTGGTTGTGTTACCTATGCTCCTCACAAAGAAGATCCACACATTTTTAAGATTTCTAATGTAGTAAGTCTTTTAAAAAATGCATGAATATACTCTTTTATGGAAGAACCTAAAAATGTTTATATTTGTTAATGACCCACATTTTTGAAAAATTTGTCTTTTCAACAGCTTCTGGAGCCAATCAACCTGTTATTAGTCTGTAATAGTTAAATTCATATGTCAAACATAACTTTGTTTCTTGTATCATGACTTGATAAATATGTGAGTACAACAGTGAGAAGACTTTTTTAGTCATTGAGTTTATGTGTGTACTTACTGGCTTTGATATTTAATCCCACATACATAATATATGCTTTTTCTTAAGCAATATGAGTTATTTAATGTTTAACAGAGGTTTGGGAATTTACTTGTTTTCAAAAACTGGACTTGCCAAATCTTAATATTATTCTACTTATCAGTATCTAATCTAAACCTATTTTATAACTGTCCAATCAACACTGGGCACTTATTTCAAATTTCAGAGCTAAAAGTGGGGTGTTTGGTCTTTGACTTGTTGAGTTATTTGATATCTGAAATTCTGCCTTTTTCAAAATTTGGATGAAGAGTGGCAGTCTAACAGATTAAAGTGAAAGTTTATTCATGAAGTTTAAAATACAGTATGTTTATTTTTTTAATTTTAATTTTTTTATTTCCGTAACATTGGTTTATAACATTATATAAATTTCAGGTATACCTAGTTATATATTTCATTTTTTGTGTGTAAAATACAGTATGTTTAGAATACAGTATATATTTGGATTTAGAGATCCCTGTTACTCTTTTTAAACTATGGATTAAGTTAATCTCTTTGAGAACATTCTTGGAATTCTCTTTAGGATGTTAATTCCTCCTCGCGCACCCCCCACCCAGTTTCTTTCCTTTTTTTCTTGTGAAGTATAACACATGTTGAAAAGATACATAGATAAAAATGAAATATTTTGAAACAGACATCCTGTAAACTACCACCCAGAGCAAGACAGACAACGCCAGCATCCCAGAAGCCTCCCACCCCCTGCATCTTCCCATCACAGCTACTACCCTCTTAAACTAGATATATAAACGTTATTCTGGCGTTTATAGTTTTGTCACTTAAGTTTACATCTCTAATAATAGAGTTTAGTTTTGTCCGTTTTTTAACTTTATCTAAATGGAATCTTGTATATATTTTATTTTGGCTTTTGTTGTGACATAGTATCACGAATATAACACAAGTTTATCCATTCTGCAGTTTTGGATATTCTGCAGTTGATGTTTAAATTGTTTACAGTTTTTGGCTGTTATGAACAGTGCCTTTATGAACATTTATGTTCAAGTGTGCTGATGCATGTTTATGTAATTTTCTTGAGGATATATACTTTGAATTACAGGATCATGGGGAATGTGGGTCTTTATCTTTATTAGGTAATGCCAAGCAGTTTTCCAAAGTAGTTAACTAGTTTTTCTTTCAGTTAATGGTATATGAGAGTTCTAGTTGTTCCACATCCCTCATCAACAGTGGTACTTAGTATCAGATATTTTAATTCTATCTAATCTGGTAGGTATGTGGTTGTACCTCGTTTTAACCTGCCTGATAACTGAGACGAACACCTTTCCATATCTTGGTTGTTTGGATTTCATCTTTCATGAAGTGCCTTTGAAATCTTTTGCCCATTTTTTCTACTAAATGTGTATCTTTTTCTAGAGTTCAGTATTCTGAATATGAATCCTTTGCTGGATCTATCTGTTGCAAATATCTTTTCCCATTTAATGCTTTCTTTTGGTGAACAGAAGTTCTTCATTTTAATGTAGACATGTTTTTGTTGTTTTTTTAAAGATTGACACCTGAGCTAACAACTGTTGGCAATCTTTTTTTTTCTTGCCCAAATCCCCCCAGTACGTAGTTGTATATTTTAGTTGTGGGTCCTTCTAGTTGTGGCATGTGGGACGCCGCCTCAGCATGGCCTGATGAGCGGTGCCGTGTCTGCGCCCAGGATCTGAACCAGTGAAACCCTGGGCCACGAAAGCAGAGTGGGCGAACTTAACCACTCAGCCACGGATCCGGCCCCTAATGTAGACATGTCTATCACTCTTTTCCTTTATGGCTGTTTCTTTTCTTTTAAGGAATTTTTCCCTTCCCTGAGGTCATGGAGATACTTTGATTATCTTTTCAAAACATTTTATTTTGCCTTTTCATATTTAGGTCTATAATACACTGAAATTGATTTTTTATATAATGTGACGTATTTAAATCTTTTTGTTTGTTTGTTTTGTTTTGTGAGGAAGATTGGCCCTGAGCTAACATCTGTGCCAGTCTTCCTCTATTTTATGTGGGACACTGCCGCAGCATGGCTTGATGAGTGGTGCTAGGTCTGCATCTGGGATCTGAACCTCCCAACCCCAAGCCACCAAAGCGGAGTGTACAAACTTAACCACTACATCACCAGGCTGACCCTTAAATCTTTAAATTTAGTGAGGGATTCACTTGGTTGTTATGGTCCAGATTATAATTTAGATCCTTTACTTGGATATTACTTATACTTTAAATCCATCTGGAACTATAAAATACTCTTGAAATTTTGGACTAGTTATGTTTGATGTGGTATGTAATTAGGGTGACCATATGACCTGGTTTGCCCTGGTGGAAAGTCCCCGTTTGTGCCTGTTGTTTGGGCATAATTAGGAAAACATCCCTTTTCTCTCTTGAAAATGTTCCAGTTTAGATAATAAATTACATAGTCACACTGTATACAATCAAAACCCAATCCCAGAGGTCCTGCTAAATGGATGATGTCCTTTATTTTCTGCTAGAGATTTCACAGACTAGCTCTAGTTCTGTGAAAGTGAAATTGAGGTAAGTTTGATGGGATTTGATACCCAGAATCTTGTAAACGAATGTCAAGAAATCTTAAAGACAACCTAGAAAGACTTGCGGGTCAGTCTGTTAAGTATTTAAGTATGTTAATAACTAATGTGGGGTGTTTGTTTCTTGTGGCCTTTGTCACAGCTGTTTGTTTTCTTCCTAGCACTGATTATGGTCTATGCATAATCTTCTTTGCTTATTTGCATGTGTTTATTGTCTGTCTTCACCTTTGCCATGGCCCGCCACCCCAGCTCCTGGGATGAACCAATGTTTATTTAATGAATGAGTAAATGGAAATGATTTAGCATTTTAGTTTATTAATTTCATAGAAATCTTTTGGGGATATCTCCAAATAATATTTTTCCATGTTCACAATTGTATTTCTCTTTAAAATTAAAATACCTAAGATCTGTTGCCTTCCCTAACAGATTTTTGGAGACTAGGGATACAGAGGATAAAGTCTTGTGACAAAATTGACATTGTTGGGGAGACAGAGTTTTACCTTATGACTCAACCTCAATTATAATTTTCATTTAAAATTTAAGGGAAGAATCATTTCAGGATGTTTGAGGGAACTGCAAAGTGGTGATATGAACTAATAGTTTGTAGGATATTTCCAGCTGTATTTGCACCTTGTCTGAATGTGATGCCCAAGCACATACTAGATCCTGGATACCAAGAGATTCCCCCCCACGTAATGGAAGCACCATAAAGGCGTGCTTTTTTCCTCACTGGTTGCTCTATCCTCAGTGCCTAGAACGGGGCATGGCACATAGCAGGCCCTCAGGAAATCTGTGGTAGAAGATGCCCTCTGGGAACAATTTACCTTTTGTTTTCTCTATGATACTTTAAAGTAATACTTCAGTTAACCATTTTAAAAACTGGATATCATTGAAGTAAAATTTTTTTTTAAGATTTTATTTTTCCTTTTTCTCCCCAAAGTCCCCCTGTACATAGTTGTATATTTTTAGTTATGTGTCCTTGTAGTTGTGGCATGCGGGATGCCGCCCAGGATCTGAGCTGGCAAAACCCTGGGCCACTGAAGCGGAGCGTGCGACTTAACCGCTGGGCCACGGGGCCGGCCCCTGAAGTAAATTTTTTAATAGGTAAAGTGTTAATCTGTAAAATATTTTATTCACAAAAGTCTTATTCTAGTCTTATGGGATTTTTGTTTGTTTGTGGAAGAAAATGTGACCCAAAGGGCCAATTGGAATACTTAGTAGCTCTTAGACCTTGGACAAGTCATTTAACCTTAGCTTTAACTTTGTCTTTTAAATAAGGATAATAATGCCCATCTTTCAGAGTCTTTCTGGAAATTAAAAGAGGTAGTATCAAAAGTAACTAGTTTATTGTAGGTGCTTGGTAGAGAGTAGGTATCTCATTGTTATTTCCAACCACCATCTCTATCTCTGTCTAGGTACTCAGTCTCTAGTACCCCAACTCCATCAGTCATTGAGGCCTGCTATAGTCTACACTCTGTGGATCTTACTACCTTTCATTGTCCCATGAAACTTTACTTCCCTCTTTATCCTGCTTAAATTCTACAAGCACTTGTTACAATCAGTACCAGCATATACTCTCAACCCTTCTTCCTCTCCTGCTTTCTTGCACAAGCTTGGAGAAACCACAACCCTGATTCTGTTAGCACAGACATGCTGACCAGTTTCACTTTAGATTTATGTTCTCTAACCCTTGCAGTCATGATTACTTCCCAGTAGTCATACTATTTTCCCATAGTGCATTCATTTTGTTTTTCCGCATGACTATATTTCATTCCTTCTGTTTTCCTCAGACCTCCAGCCCCTACTCCCTGATCTTCACTTTCAGCCTGTGAACCTTGCTTCTTATTTAATTAAGAAAAGAGTAGCAAACAGAAGAGAATTTTTGATCAACTCATCCCACATCTACCCAGTTACCTGCATCTGTGCCCCAAACCTCTACCCTTTCTCCGGTCAATATAGATAAACTGTTCTACTCTCTAAGGCCATCTTCCACTTGTGTAATAGGTTTCATCCCCTCTCGATGATTCAAGGACAGTGCTCCAGCAATTCTCTACTCTCTCTCCTGTGTATTCAGTTTTTCCTTATCTACCAAATCCTCCTTGTCTCCTTACAGATATGCTGTTGCTTCACCCATCTTAAAAACGTCAGCAACAACAACAAAAGCTCTGCTACTCTTAACTGCATTTCCTCTTTTCTCTCTACTGCCCCATTTTTATCCTTCCTTTTGCACTAAAAGTCCTTGAAGGAGTTGTCTGTACTACTTGTTTTTGTTATTTTTTGAACCCACTTTATTTAGGTTTTTCTTCCCACAGATGAGAAACTGTACTTATCTAGGTTACCAAAGACTTCCATGTTGTTAAATCTAGTGGTTGATTCCTATCCTCAGTCTGCTTGACTGATCAGCAGTATATGGCGCAATTGGTCTGTTCGTAAAACACATCACTTGACGTTACCTTGGTTTTCTCATACCTCACTGGTTACATCTCAGTCTCCTTTATTCTTTCTTCAACTCCTAAACTTCCAAATGTTGGAGAGCTCCAGGGCTTAGTTCTCTCTTTTTTTTCCCTTTTAAAAATTATTTACTTATTTATTTTATCATCTGTACTCTTCTCTTGATGATATCATCCAGTTCGTAGCTTCAAATACTGTTTATACATTACTGACTGCTATCTCCAGCCTGGACCTCTCCTGTGAACTCATAACTTGTATATCCAACTGCCCCTTTAACGTCTCATCCTGGAGGGATGTCTGCTAGGTGTCTCCCATTCAGTATGCCCCAAACCTCTTTCTTCACAGCCTTCTCCATCTAATCAAATGGCAACTCATTATTTTAGTTGGTAAGACCAAAAACCTTTGAGTCATCCTTAATTCCTCGGTTCCTCTCACACCTCATATGTGTTTCTGATCCTATCAACTCAGCTTTCAAAATATATCTAGAATTTGACCTCTTACCACCTCTGCTGCTCTACTCTGGTCCATTAACTCTCACCAGTCTATGCAGAGGGGTTCCTGCTTCTTGCTTACAATGTTGATCTCTTACTTGCTTCTCTTTTTCCCCCAATATTGCTCAAGTTATCTTTGTCATTTTAAAAGAAACTTGGAATTTGTGGGTGGCAAATTTTCTTAGTGAACTTTTGTTTTTCTTGATTACTTGATTGATTGGTCAGTTATGTCACTCTAAATTCAGAATCTTTTTTCTATAGAACTTTGAAGTTAATTTGTTGTCTTCTCACATTCTGGTGTTGCTGATGCCAATCTGATTCTCAGTCACTTTTTTCTCTGGAAGCTTTTATCCTTGGAGTTCAGAAATGTTACCCCACTGGTGTGTTTTTTTCCTTAGTGATTCTCTGTGGACCTTGTAAATCTGAAGACTCAAGTCTCTTACCTAATGAATTTACTCTCTGTCTCTCAAATTAGTTTCTGTTCCTCCCCACCCCTGTTTGTTTTGTTTTGTTTCTGAATTCCTATTGGATGCATTTATCTTTTTTTTCTTTTGGTTTTATATTTTTATATCTCTGTCTCTTGGTTTTATAGTTTGAGAGATTAAAATATAAAACCAACCACAAGGAAGAATGCTCAACTGAAAGCAGCTTCAAGAGTCAAGATTAAATTTAGACTGCAGATTGGACATGCGTTTACTTTTCCTTCCTGTTGATAAATCATACTAAAACTACATGAGAGGGACTTTTTAGAAAAGACATAAACCAATAGAGAACAGAGTAGACTTGGAAAGGAGACAACAGCAACAAAATTTTGGAGGCTGAAAAGCAAATGGATGAGTTTAAATGACTTCTTAGCAGAATTGAGAAAGCTGCAACCTAAGTAGGGGCAGTGAGTAAAGCCAAGTAGTAACCGGATTTGCACCCAAACTCCTAAAAGGCTCAGGAATTGGCATCATCAGGCGCAATGGAAACTAGAAGACTATGAAGTAATTAGAGGTGAAGATAGAGCTAATACTGGAAGATGAACTCAAAATTTATTTCAATAGTTGTCAGATTTCCAAGTCCCCTTTTCACACAACTGGATAACTACTCTTCTCCAACACTGGTATTCTATGGAGGAGGTAACATAGAGGTTCTGGAGAAACCTAAGCACAGTTGAAAGCAAAGGGACTTGCCACACTAAAGATGGCATGGAACAAATGGGGCATAGGGGAAGCTTGCATCTGCCTGGTGCTTATTATTTAATAAGCTGTTCATTTAAGAGAATTACTGAGCGCTTAGTGTGACAACATGCTAGACACTGTGCTAGATGCTAGGAATCAAAAGCGAACAATATAGATAACGTTCTTGAGGACACAACATCTAAGCTAGGGCCTGACAGATAAGTCGCGATTAGCCACATGAGGAGGATATCTAGGAAGAAGTGTCTGGTCTCAGGCCTCAGGACGTTTGCAGTCTAACAGGGAAGCAAACACAGAAACAACTACAAAGTCCAAAACTCTTATCCTGGCCCACAACACCTTGCAGCTCACTTAAGCTGGGACCACACTGGCTATCATATTTAGGTCTTCAGGTCAATCGGGTTCCTTCAGATTTGGGGGCTTTTTACAAGATTCCCTTGAATTGGATGTTCTTCCCCCACTCTTCACGTGGCTGTTGAAGAAATGAACAGTGCAACAGATTGAGAAAGAAGTCACAAAGGAAAGAGAAGAACTAACAGCTCTGGAGGGCTCGAGTACCAATAAAAATGTGTCGAATAATAAACTCAGAGGCGCCCTCCCCTTTTATTTTGCTTCCACTGCTAAATTTATCTTAATTTATTTAGTTTGTCGTTTGAATGGTAGGCTGGTAAGTCTGGGTTTTCTTGGTGGATTGTAGGGAGCCATTGAAAGGTTTTAGCCAATAAAGTGATATGTTAAAGTCTAGCTTTCGGAAGTTTATACTGACAGCATTGTGCAAAAATTGGTTGGGGGCGAGGGGAGACTCTGACAATGGTGAGGTCAGTTGGAATATTTTAAGAGTTTGGGAAAGAAGAACTATAAGCCTAAACTAGTAATACAGAGAGGAAGGAACGGATACATGAGAAATCAGGATAGTGGGTTGGCCTTTAAAAAATTGACTAGACAAGGAACAGGGGGAAATTGAATGATGGTACCTATAGTGGTTCCTGTCAACCAGAATTGGGAATGAATCATGAGGGAATCAAGTCTATCTTTCTAGATTCTGCTTGAGCATCATCACCCCTGCAAAGCCTTGCCAGATTCTCCTAATCAGGAAGTGTTAGGTATACCTTCTGTGTTCTCATTTTACTTTCTGTTTTCTTTTTGTGCTTATGAAGCTTTTCTTATATGTTTCACTAGTATCCATCAGCATCTTTTCCCCTTTGTGTCCTTTGTCCATGGCAAATTAACCACTTGTTGATCACATGAAGGGTTATTGTTTCTGAAGTTTTTTCCTTGGTCAGGGAATGTGTAGTTGAACAACTTGATATTTAATAGAAAAAGACTGTGATAAGTGAAGACAGTGTTGAGGATATATTATTTTCTCAGATTAGTGATAATGAGTATAGATCAATTTTCTTTTGCCATCCTGCGCTTTATAGAAATGTTTCGGGATCTCTTATCTACAATTTCAAAGAGATCCTTGTAAATGTGTTTTGCATTATTACTGTTGTTTTGTTAGTGCATCACCATCTGAATTTTCAGATTGGTGTTTTGGTTTTACAATTCTCTCATCATGCCACTCTCTCTAAATTCTTATTCTCACTAGTCATTATTCCCTTAAACTCAGTCTGAAATTCTCATGGTCAGAGAAAGGTATATCTGAGTAGATCTGCATATATTAGTAATCCAAGGGGAAGAATCTTGCATGGAGGAAGCAAGTGAAGTTGCAAATGAGAGGGGCTAATTAACTGAGCAAGGTCTCAAACCCATAATTGTGGGCAATGACTTTGGATTAAAAGAAATGTAAGGGTCTTACTTCCCGCCAAGATTGCAAGGAAGAGGGAAGAAAATGAGTGGAGACAATGAAGTATATTAATGAAAAGGACAAGATGGCTTTGGGTCTTTAAGTCAAACAGGAGGTTACTTTATCTTTTAGAGTTAAATGGTAAGGAGTTAGTTTTAAGAATATTTTGGAAAGGTGAGGGGAAAGTCATCTGGATCATGAACTCTGGAGGTGGCAGTAGTTTTTTACCTTCCAGTCACCAGTGATTGGCATGTAATAAGCACTGAAGAGATTGAAAATATTGCAGAGAGGAGGTCAGTAGTAATGTGTCTATTAGGGGTGACTAGTCTGTAGTGGGTACAGGAAGAGATGATAAAGGCCGAGGACAGATGTTTCGCTCAGTGCAGTAACATTCCCTGACAGAAAGAAAGTAGTGTGGGTAAGGGTGAAGAGGGAGCTGAAGAAAAGAATGCAGGTGTGCAGAAAGTGGAGGTTTCTGGAGGCAGGCTGTGATCTGTTTCAAAGAGCAGGCCTGTGGAATCTTATTTCTTAAATCTTCCCTCCTGGGGCCGGCCCCGTGTTTGAGTGGTTAAGTTCACACGCTCTGCTTTAGCCAGGGTTTCGCCGGTTCAGACCCTGGCAGACATGGCACCACTCATCAAAGCCATGCTGAGGCGGCGTCCCACATGCCGCAACTGGAAGGACCCACAACTAAACATACACAACTATGTACCCTGGTGCTTTGGGAGAAAAAAGGAAAAATAAAACCTTTAAATCTTCCCCCCAAGTAAAAGATCCAGAGCCTGCTTACTACCACCCTGCCATCAGGCTCTGTGCAAGGGTTCTACATCGTAGAAGAGAGAGCTTTAAAAATGGTGCTCTTTCAGTACTTAATTAAACCTTGTATTAAACCCATATATAACAGCTTCTTCCAAATGTGCAGTCTCTCACATGGTTTCAGCAGGAGTTAGTGTATGTTACTGGATGTACAACCAGTACTGTGCTGATGGATACATATCAGAAAGATGAAAAATACCAAGTTCAACTTTTTTTTTTTTTTTTTTGAGGAAGATTAGCCCTGAGCTAACATCTGCTGCCAGTCCTCTTTTTGCTGAGGAAGACTGGCCCTGAGCTAACATCCCATGCCCATCTTCCTCTACTTTATCTGTGGGACGCCTACCACAGCATGGCTGGTCAAGCGGTGCCAAGTCTTCACCCGGGATCTGAACCAGCAAACCCCGGGCCACTGAAGCGGAACGTGTGCACTTAACCGCTGCACCACCGGGCCGGCCCCCAAGTTCAACTTTTAACCACATTTTTTCCCCTGGTTTGATGCTTTTGCATATATACTGTTTTTTAAACATGCTGTTTTTTCTGTTTTTGTGTCCTGTTGATGTCCAGTTATTTCTTTTTGCTGTAAATAGTCATTCTCCCATTTTATTCTAAGTAGTTTTATTGTATGATAACTTTAAGACTGTATCATAAATCTTATTCTAGATTTCTATTTGAACTTAGCCTTAGTTTCCTAACTTACATTTGGGCATTTCTTGAATAATTCAACCTTTTGTTTATTGCTCTCACACTGTGGTATTCAACAGACTTGTTTTTCTCATCAATCAATATTAGAGCCTAATGTATAATTTTTAGCTTGTGTCAAAAAGTTTAGGCTTTTGGAAAATATTAGTGATGTCATTTTGGAGGTACAGACTATACTTAACTATGATATGATATGATTATCATATTTAAACTTAGAAAGCTTTGGTATTTTATAATAAGATATTATGTTGGGGAGTTGGTGTTGCAGCTCTTGCCTCTAGCCAGGTACAAGTTTTGATTAATACACTGGTAACCAAGTTTGGCGTTAGTATGAGGCTTGAACTTGTCTGGATCTAGACATAGAAATTTTTTTAGATAAATGATGTGTAGTCAGAACTCTGTTTCCATTAAAAAAAAAAAAGGACAGTCATGGGATGGGATGCATTTCTACTAATAAATCTTTGCTATTGTTTATATCCAGAAATAGGGTCTTGATTGTACTCGTTAAGACTAACAGAAAATTGTTTTCCCTGTTTCCCACTCTCTTTTGTTAAACAACAGCCTAAAACTTAGGCTTTTCTAGTTTGAGAAATAAGAAAAACTAGAATATTTATTAAAGCAACGTAGCAACATAATGAAGTTTAGAATGTACAGGACAACCATTCATAGATTCAGCATTCTAATCCAACTATTGTTATCATTTGTGTATTCTCTTCCAGGCTATATTTGTAGGTGTGTATGTGTGTTTTATTGAGGTGAAATTCACGTAACATACAATTAACCATTATAAAGTGTATGATTCAGTGGCATTTAGTCTGGTCACAATGTTGTGCAAATACTGCCTCTTCTTATTTTCAGACATTTTTCATCGCCTTAGAAGAATACCGCTGCTCATTAAGTAATGCCTCCCCATTTGCCCTTTCCCCCAGTAACGGCTAATCTGCTTTCTGTTGCTATGGCTTTTCCTATTCTGAATATATCGTAACAAGGGGGTCAGTATGTGATGTTTTGTGTCGGGCTTCTTCCATTTAGCATAATTGCTTTGGAGCTTCATTCTAGCTGTAACGTGTGTCAACGTTTCGTTCTTTTTTATGGCTGAATAATATCCATGTGTATGTGTATAAATATAAAAAACACGATTTGTTTATCCATTCATCTGTTGATGGGCATTTGGGTTGTTTCCACCCTTTGACTATTATGAATAATACTGGTTTAAACATTTGTGTACAAGTTTCTGTGTGGACATAGATTTTTACCCTTATGAGAGAAATTGCTGAGTCATATGGTAATTCTGTGTTTAATTTTTTGAGGAACCACCAAGCTGTTCTCCACAACATTCCCATTTTACATTTCCACCAGCATTGCACAGGGATTCCTATTTCTCCACATCCTCACAAATCTTTATTATTTTCTGCTTTTAGTATTAAAGCCCCATCCTAGGAGTTGTGAAGTGGTATTTCACGATGGTTTTGATTTGCATTTTCATAATGACCAATGATACTAAACATCTTTTCCTAAGCTTGTTGGCTGTTTGTATGTCTTTTTTTGAGAAGTACCTGTTCAAGTTTTTGCCCATTTTTAATTGGATTGTTTTTCTTTTTGTTGTTGAGTTGTTGAGTTCTTTATATATCCTACATATTAAACCCTTACATATGACGTGCAAATATTTCTCCAATTCCAGAGCTTATCTTTTAATATTCTCAATATTGTTCTTTAATACATAGGTTTTAATTTTTATGAAGTTCAATTTGTCTGTTTTCTCATTTGTTGCTTGTGCTTTTAGTGTCAAATCTAAGAATCCATTGTCAAATTCAAGGTCATAAGATTTACTCCTATGTTCTCTCTTAATGGTTTTATAGTTTTGGCTCTTAGATTTAGGTTGTTGACTCAGTAAAAGAAAAACTCTGTTTCTCTTTTACTCTCGATACTTCTGGCCACCAAATGCTTGGGGGTTTTTCCCCCCACATCTACCAATTCTCCAACTCCCTAGACACCAATTGGGTGTCCTACAATTTAATTCAATTTTGACACTATCTGAGGGTAGTGTCATATCCCAAAGGTTAGGAGATCAGTCCCACAAGACTACCACACACACACTTCATCCGCCAGTCTCAAGTCCCAGGTTGTGACCTGTACTTCTGACTAACTGGCTATAAATTGGGGGTTCCCATGACCCCCTCCTTGCTTTGATCATTTGCTAAAATGGCTTGCGGAACTCAGAAAAACAATTTACGTATTAGATTACTGGTTTATTATAAAAGGATAAAACTCAGAACAGCCAGATGGGAGATATGCATAGGGCAAGATATGTGGGAGGGGAGTGCAGAGCTTCTGTGCCTTCTCCAGGCATGTCACTCTCCTGGCACCTGCACATGTTCACCAACCCAAAAGGTCTCCAGACCCTGTCGTTCAGGGATTCTTAGGCTTAATCATGTAGACATGATCAATTATCAACTCAGTCTCCAATCCTTCTCCCCACCCCAGTGAATAGGGGGTGAGGCTGAAAGTTCCAAGCTAAGAATCATAGCTTGGTCTTTCTGGTGACCAGCCCCTTTCCTGAATCTATCCAGGAGCCCACCAAGAGTCTCCTCATTAGAACAAAAGATATATTCTTATCACCCAGGAAATTCCAGGAGATTTAGGAACTCTGTCAGGAATCAGGGCCAAAGACCAAATATTAGAACAAAAAATGCTCTTAGTAGATTTATCTCTTAGGAAATTACAGAGTGTCAGGGAGCTCTGCCCAAAAGCTGCTAACAAAGACCAAAATATATATTTCTTATTATGGCAAAGTATCATACCCACTTTGAGTTAATTTTTGTATATGGAGTAAGGTAGGGTTCCAACCTCATTCTTTTGTATGTAGTTATCCAGTTGTCCCAGAACAATTTTTTGAAGAGACTGTTCTTTCCTCATTGAATGATCTTGGACCCTTGTCTAAAATCAGTTGGCCATGGATGTTTGGATTTATTTCTGGACTTCCTGTTTTGTTCCATAAATCTATATGTCTGTCCTTAGGCCAGTACCACGCTGTTATGACTGTTATAGCTTTGTAGTAAATTTTGAAATCAGGAAGTGCCCGGCTCAAAGCCCTAACCCCTCTAATCACATGACTGTTTTTTCTAGTGACCATTTATTTATTATATGAAAATATTCTCCCATAATTTACTAAAGTGTTTTCGTGGTTTTGTTTCTTAATCCATCTGGAGTTTCCTCTGGTGTAAGGTGTATCCCAAGACCATTGATTGAAGAGCCCTTTATTAGATACGGCACCTTGTCATCAGGTCCTGAGGCCACTTTGTGAAAAGCTCCCTCTGGGGTCAAACGCAGAACACCTGGATGGTCTGAGGGGCACAGGCACACCAGTCAGGACAGACTGACTGACTTGCTGTGTGGCAAGGAGGATGCAGCTTGGGGAAGGTGGTGGTGGTGGAGATGGAGAGAAGTAGAACATTCCAGAAATATTTAGGAGCCAAAATCAAGAGGATTGGTAATGAATTAGATTGGGGGCCTTAGGGAGAGGCAGGTGCTAGGGATGACCTCCCGGTTTCCAGGTTGTGTAACAAGTGGTGATGGGCTTGCAGACATAAGACAGCTGGATGGTTATTAGGGATCCAGAGACCCCATAGCTGAGAAGGAAAGCGAGGTTGCATGGGGTCTGGAAGGCTCTGACCCACCCCTCTGTGGCTCCTTTGCTCTCGCTGAGGTTATGTGGGACCCCACCCCACAGCTCCACTGTCTCTTCCTACTGGCTCCTCATCAAGGCCTTTGGGTCTCACTCCCAACAACTGCATTGGCCCAGCCCAGCTTACTGACTGGTTCCTCTGAAATTGTGTCCCCTTCTTTCCAGTCAGCTCGGCCAAGGGGCTGGGCTCCGTGGTGTCGCCACTTTTGCACTGTGGACTCAGTAGACACTAGTGTGAGGGGGAAATTATCACCGCTCTGCTTTTTCAGTTAGGAATTTCATTCAGCTTCTAGTAATACACACTAACAATAACAGTGGCTTAAACCTGGTGGAAATTGATTTTTCTCTTATAATAAAAGAAGGCCAAAAGTCGACAGTTCCAGGCTGGTGTGGAAGCTCCATGAAGCTACCAGGATCTGGCCTCCTGGGTTCTTGCTCAGCATCTGCTCTGTGCAGTTTTGTAATCTGCCTCATATACATAACATGTTTAATGTTATTGTATATTTACTTTTTGATGTTACAAATTGTATAGCAGTCTATTTTGAAAAAAAGTGGTCAGTTGTAGAATTCTAAGTAAAAATTGCATTTGATAAATCATGTTATTTTGGTGAGCTTAAGTATTTTTAAGACTAACCCCTTTCTTTAAGTACCTTTTCACCATTGCTTGCCCAGTAACTTCCACACTGGTCGTCTGCTTCCATTTTCATTTTATTTTCCGCAGTTGCAGAAGGACGAATACTGTAGAATGATGGTTGCCAGGTGCTAGGGGTAGGGAGAAATGGAGAGTTGTGGTTCAACAGGTATAAGGTTTCAGTTAAGCAAGATGATAAAGTTCTGGAGCTCTGCTATATAACGTTTTGCTCATAGTTAGCAATATTGTACTGTATACTTAAAAATTTAAGAGGGTTGGGGCTGGCCCCGTGGCCGAGTGGTTAACTTTGCGCGCTCCGCTGCAGGCGGCCCAGTCTTTCGTTGGTTCGAATCCTGGGCGCGGACATGGCACTGCTCATCAAACTGTGCTGAGGCAGCATCCCACATGCCACAACTAGAAGGACCCACAATGAAGAATATACAACTATGTACCAGGGGTTTTGGGGAGAAAAAGGGAAAAAATAAAATCTTTAAAAAAGAAAAATTTAAGAGGGTAGATCTTATATGTTCTTACCATGGTTAAAAAAAAGAATTGAAATGATAACATTAACAAAAATGGTGGCGAAGTATACCCAACAATTAAGTTGTTTGTCAGCTTAAAAGAGAAGATTGAACCTAGCTTGATGGAAGAAGGTATAAAGAAGAGAGTTGAGGAGACAAGAAGACAGGGAAAGAGTTCATAGAGTTCAGAGAGAATCTTGGCAATAAGCACTTCTAAGACTGAGTATGTAGCTGATAGCCAAGAACAAACTTGGGAAGGGTGGGCATCATATAGTATTCTTCCATGGCTTGCTGTGTTTAGCTGCTGTTACCTACAAGTGCAAAAAATAAAAAGTTAGGAAAAATTGAAGATGTGCCATTGTGATTTCCGACTGTACTGACATAATTCCCTTACCAATTGTACATGAACTACTTCATGTGTTGAAATGTGTTGTAGCAGAACAGTACTGGTAATTTTCTACCTTTTCTGTGCTTGTCATGCCCTCTTTCTCCTCTCAGTGCCCTGGTTTCAACCTTCACCACCTCTCATTTGTTCTGTTTCAGCCATATCTGCCCTTCTGATCTCTTCTAATTAATTTGTTATTTATAAAGTTACAAGCCTTGTCTGTTGGAAACATTGAATCTGTTCAAACCAGCCTCTGTCATTAGAACATGTTTTTCAAATTCCTTGTATGTGCAAATTATTCTTCGTGGTCTCTACTTTCATACTTTTTCATTTTATCCTTTCTGCTGTATGGTAGAGGTTTTTTTCACAGCATGTTTTGGAAAGTATGTTCTTAGTTTTAAACTGTTTTTGGTTACCTTTAGGACCTCAAATAACAAATTTTTAAGCCTACATATTTTAATTTATCAACATCCCCCAAAATTTTATCAAATGACTCTGTACTATAAAAGATGAGAGTATTAGGGCTGGTGGTGTAGTGGTTAAGTTCACGTGCTCCGCTTCAGCAGCCTGGCGTTCACAGTTTTGGATCCTGTGTGCGGACCTATACACCGCTCTTCAGGTCATGCTGTGGCAGTGTCCTACCTACAAAAAAATAGAGGAATACTGGCACAGATGTTAGCTCAGTGACAATCTTCCTCACCCAAAAAAAGAGAAAAAAGATGAGAGTATTAATTTGTGTATTTCCTTTGTATTTTCCTCTTTTTCCAGCCATCTTTGTCTCCCAGTTTTTGTTAGAATACTTTGTGGTATAGATACTGTCTTGACTTATTTTGTTACACTTTGTAACTTTGTAGCCTTTTTCAGAACTATTAAATTTACATTCTGTTCTAGGTCCATAGCAAATTGTCACGTACATTTCTGTCCTTAAATGAATTTATTGTCCATCTCTTATGTCTTGATACGGCTGTTTCTGTGAGTTCTTTATTTTGATATAGCAAAGGATAAGTCTGTGTATGGCTTATAGTGCAGTAATTTATTTTCTGGAAATACAGTGAATCCTTTTTGATCAAATTTGGGTCTTCATGTCAGGAAATTTATCTTTAATTATGTTTTTTTCTTATTTATTCTCTTTTTCTCAGAGACAGTCATTAACTAAATGATAGATCTACGTAATCATCATCTTCTCTCTAACCATGTTATTGCCATACTTTTCCTTTACATCTTATTTGCTTTTTCTC
This sequence comes from Equus quagga, assembly GCF_021613505.1. Lineage (NCBI taxonomy): Eukaryota > Metazoa > Chordata > Mammalia > Perissodactyla > Equidae > Equus > Equus quagga. Next base: position 102,688,234 of record NC_060279.1, on the reverse strand, counting down.
AAAATTGTTTTCTATTAATGACTCGGTTTTACTGCTTTGACTGTTCTGTTTGTTATTGATGTATTTATTAGTTCTGCTGTTATATTTGTCTTTTCTATTTTTCTTTTTTTAACTCTATATGCTACCTTTCCTTTCAGTGTAATTTTGATCATATGAGTTTTATTTTTCTTGAGAATGTAAAGCAGTTTTTTCTGAATGGATTTTTCATCTGTCTTTTGAATACATGGTCTAGTTTGAATGGTTTCCATTAGGCCTAGGGAAGCCTAATGCAGCTTTTCTGGTTTTGTAGAAGGAGGGCCTTTGACTTTCCGTGGTCTCTGCTTCAGGATGAACTTATCTGTTACTTTGGAGGCCTAGGGCTTCATGTGTTGTATGGTGGTGGTGGTGGTGGTGGTGCTGAGGTTAGGAGTGAGATTGATTTATTTGTGATTTTCTTAGTCCTGCTTTTTCTAACTCTTCTTTAGCCTTCCTTTTGGATAAAGGACAAAATGTAGAACCTTGACACTTTTGCCCTGGTAAAGTACCATTTGACCACCAGGGGAAGGGGAATTTCAGCTAGTGCATTCCACATCTTTTCCCTTATCGCATCTGTGCCTCTGTGTCTGCATCTGCCAAGTTGGCAATGCCAGTGCAAACTTCTCAGGGCATGCTACATAGGGATTCTGAGAGTGGTCTTTTAGTTTGAACTAACTTGTTTAGTATCTGAATTGATGCTTTTTAATAAAATTTCCTGGTATGAGTTTGAGGTCTTTTTCTGGTTTAGAGATATTTTAATTTTTTTATTTTCTTTAGTTTTGAGGAGGGATATTCTTCTGCAAACCTGTACCTATGCCACTATCTTTCCTGGAAGTCTCATAAGTACTAGAAAGAATTTTTAGGATTAAAAAAGACCATTATTTAAACTGAAATAACATTCGTTGTCAATCTAGCTCTGAATCACTTCTGAGAGAAACGCCTGCATTCAAAACTTTGCACAGTGGAACAGTAAGGGGTTTACTTCCTCTGGGACACTCTTTAATTAACTTCTTATTTGGGACTTCTATATGGATGCAGACATATTCAGAAGTTTCCTGAGACAGTGAACCTGAAACTTCAGTATTCAAAAGAAACTCTTCTGGGATTGGTTTAAAATGCAGATTTCTGGACCCTCTCCCCAGAAAGTCAAATCACTGGATTTGAATGGAATCCCAGAAATCTTTTTAGCTAGCTTACCCTGATGCAGGTGGTCCACAGTTTAATTTTCAGTAATTCTATCTTAATGTTAAAATCTGATTTAAAGCCAGTCCTTATGGCCTGTTGGTTAAAGTTAGTTGCTCTCACTACTTTGGCAGCCCAGATTTGGTTCCCCATGCGCAGAACCACACCACTCGTCTGTCAGTAGCCATGCTGTGGTGGCAGCTCACATAGAAGAACTAGAAGGACTTAGAACTAGAATATACCACTATGTACTGGGGCTTTGGGGAGGGAGAAAAAGGAGGAAAATTGGCAGCAAATGTTAGCTCAGGATGAATCTTTCCCAGCAAAAAATAAAAAATAAATTTTTAGAAAATCAGATTTAATTATGAGATAGATGTCTTAGTTAACTAAAGTGTTTCAGGCTGTCCCATGGGGCAGGATAGCTGACAGCTGCTTGGCTCGGCTTCTAGAAGACCTACTGTGTACTCACCAAGATAGATATTTTCTTAACCCTAAAGCTTAAGTTCCAAAACTTGGGGATTTTGTGAACTGGGAAAATCTTCACTCACTACCACCCCCCTCAAACAAGAAATATCACATAGGTTGCCAGTTTTTTATTCTGCTGAATGAGGGCATTAAAAATAAATCAACAGGGGCCGGCCCTGTGGCCAAGTGGTTAAGTTTGCACACTGTGCTTTGGTGGCCCAGGGATTCGTGGGTTCGGATCCTGGGTGCGGACATAACACTGCTCATCAAGCCATGCTGAGACGGCATCCCACATAGCACAACCAGAAGGACCCAGCACTAGAATATATAACTATGTACTGGGAGGCTTTGGGGAGAAGAAGAAAAAATTTTAAAAAAGAAGGTTGGCAACAGATGATAGCTCAGGTGCCAAGCTTTAAAAAAATAAAATAAAATAAATCAACAATGAAAGAAAGGACATTTTTAACACCTCCTCGCCACAGCCACCAAAGATATAAATTTTTTTTTAAATGTAAGAAGAACATAGCTTTATAATACAGATAGTTTTTTATTTTTATTTATTTATTTTTTAGATTTGTTTTTTAATTTTTTCCTTTTTCTCCCCAAAGCCCCCCAGTACATAGTTGTATATTCTTCGTTGTGGGTCCTTCTAGTTGTGGCATGTGGGATGCTGCCTCAGTGTGGTTTGATGAGCAGTGCCATGTCCACACCCAGGATTCGAACCAACGAAACAGTGGGCTGCGTGCAGCAGAGCGTGCAAACTTAACCACTTGGCCACGGGGCCAGCCCCATACAGATAGTCTTTTAAATTAACAACATTTACCTCTAAGCAAACCCACTCTATTTTCCCCTTTTTAAAAAAAAAAAAAAAATTTATTTAGTTATGTATTAATGAATACCTTCTCATGGACAATATTTAAGACCTGCTGCTTGGTATTTGGAACAGTGCACTTATAAGAGGCACTACCTGAATGTGATGAGTAGATACATACCTCATATCCTCTGTTTTCTTCCCAGTTCGGTCCTTTGGTACAGAAGACAGACCAACAGATCGTCCAATACCACCTCGAGATGAAGTCTTTGAATACATTATATTCCGTGGAAGTGATATTAAAGACCTCACTGTTTGTGAGCCGCCAAAACCACAATGTTCTTTGCCTCAGGACCCAGCTATCGTTCAGGTAAATGGTAGTAACTTTGTCTTGGAGTGTAAGTAAACTTCATGTACATGACTAGCCTTAGCTTTTGCCTCTTCTGGGTTTTTGGTGTTTTTAAATTTTCTCAATTGAATGGTCATGTAGGTTACTATTTCTTAGTTATCTAGATACCTAAAATACTTGGATAATGTTTTTACCTAGGTTTTCTCTTTAGATCATAAGTTTGGGCTAAATAAAGTAAGAAATAGCTGAGGAATTTATTGTTATTTATTTATTTTTTTAATAAGGCTGATTTATTTATTTATTCTTCGAGGAAGATTAGCTTGAGCTAACTGCTGCTAATCCTCCTCTTTTTGCTGAGGAGACTGGCCCTGAGCTAACATCCCTGCCCATCTTCCTCTGCTTTAAATGTGGGACACCTACCCCAGCATGGGTGCCAAGCGGGGCCATGTCCACACCCGGGATCCAAGCCGGCGAACCCTGGGCCGCCGAAGCGGAATGTGCTAACTTAACCGCTGCACCACCTGGCCAGCCCTGGAATTTATTTTTATCATAAAATATTTTCTAATTTCAACAACAGTTCAAATAGCGAACATTTATTGAGTTCTTGAGCTCTAACTGTATGAGAAGCACTATCCAAAGCACTGCACGTAGAATGAGTCAATCCTCACAACACCTTCTGAGCTTGGCACTATAATTATTCTCATTTAGACAAGTGAGGAATATGTATATATGATATTTATTTTTACTCAAGGGCATAGCTGATTAAACGCTTGTGGCCCTCATAGTTTTCTTCCTGAATGCATTTTCTTCTCAATCTTTTTTCTTGCCAGAGTCTTTGGTCATTTGCACTGAAATAATGCTTTTTGATTTTTTTTAGTAGTGTAATACTTCTGGATTCTTTTAAATTAACGTTCCCTTTTTTGTGCTGTGAGTGATAAATTCTTAGTTTTCCACAAAATAGATTCTTAAAATGTATGTTATCTTGCATAGGATTTGTTTTACTTCCAGCTATTAAAATACCTGGGGGGCTAGCCTGGTGACGTAGTGGTTGGGTTCATGTGCTTCACTTTGTCAGTTTGTAGGTTTGGATCCTGGGCGTGGACCTTCCACCACTCCTCAGGCCGCACTGTGGTGGCATCTCACGTAAAATAGAGGAAGATTGGCAACCGATGTTAGCTCAGGGCCAATCTTCCTCATCAAAAAAACATACTTAAAAATAAAATTCTAATAAACTCTTCTAAAGAAAACATAAATGGTATATAAAATTAGAATGGAAAAAAAGAAAGTGCCTTTTAACACTTATTTACTATTTATTTTTCCTGAATAGAATATAAGATAAGCTTTTTAATAAGAAATGGTAAATATGATTTCTTGCAATGTAAACTGAAGAAATTCTCTGCTTTCATCTCTACCCTCGCGTTTTAGTCTTATTTTTGAGGAAGGAATCCTGAGAGAATTTAAACTGCTTAAATGGAGGGAGAGAAAACACATTCTAATAGAGATAGCTGCCTACACCAAAGAATAGTGTTATCTGATTGTCTCATATATATCTTTTGATAATTCTCCAGGGAACCAATTAATAAGTAATTAGCTTTATGGAATGAGAAAAGCCAAGAGAGCACAAATCAAAATGGTGTTGAATAACTTCTTCCACCCCCCGTAAATTTTGGCTTCTGATCTTTGGATTCATTAATTCAAGTGGTATTTGTTGAGCACCTGCCATGAGCCTAACACTAGCAGTGAATACACAGACAGGGTTGTGCCATCAGTGAGCTTATGTCCTGGTGGCTGTATACTTCATATTTATATTATGAAATATTTTATATTAAGATAAATTAGTGTATAAAGTGTGCATGTGTACATATTAAAATATATTTTATGTTTAGTAAGTTAAGGGTTTTATAAAATGTTCTTTAACTTGATAACCATATTTAAAAATGTAAATGGGTTTGTGTACATGGTTTGTTTCTGCATCTCTTTCCTATAAATTTAATAGTATACCTTAAATTATTGAAAATAAGAGTAAAATCAAAGGTAGATGTCTTATGTTAGCACCAGACTAAAACTCAGAATAACCAAATGTGATTTTTCTCAGAGTTTTTAAGCAAAGTTATTTCACTTACTCAAGTAACTTTTCCTCAGTTCTGTAAATCTGCTATAAAACTCTTAACTCAAGAGTTTATTGTAGAAAAAGTATTTATAAATCACATTGAGTGTAATTGATGTATATACAAATATGGAAATCAGAAGGTTATTCGACTTTTAATTTTAAATGCATGTTGTAAGTTTAAAATAATTTCTTTTGTGTCTAGTAGTTGTACTTTAATGGTTTTCTAAGAGATGTAAATATCCAGATTTCTTTCTGTTATGTCCATGTTGTTTAGAGCCTGGAAGAATAACCCATGATCTTTCTTCAGTCTTCGCTAGGCTCATCTACTTCTTCATTCCAGTCAGTGGGTTCCTATGGACCTTTTGGCAGGATGCCAACCTACAGTCAGTTCAGTCCAAGTTCATTAGTCGGGCAGCAGTTTGGCGCTGTTGGTGTTGGTATGTTATGCTTTTTTTTTCTTTTCTTTTCTTTCTTTTTTTTGGTAATTTCCCTGTCTTTACCACAAAGATACATAAAACTTACCACCTTTTCTAACCTGTTATTTTAAAGACTTTATTTAATATCCTTAATGACTAATGGTTCTATAAAGGTCATCTCTCAGAGTAGTCACATTTTTTTAAAACCTGGATATATCCAATTACAAATTTCATTCAATGTTGTTTTAAAGTTACATAAGATATCCATTTAAAATAAGCATTTTTTCCCAACAGATAGGTTTTCAAAAAAGGATTGAAGATAATGCTATTATTACTAGGGAATAATAATACCATTAAGGAGTATTTACGTTATGTAGAATGTGGATGGTTGTCTCATTTAACACCACCTATGATAGATACATAGAGCGTGTTTGAGGGCATGGTGTTTTGTTTCTGTCGTAAGGTTTTAGAAACATAACACTATAAAGAGAATATATAGGAGGGCTGAGCTGATAGTAGTCCTACTTGTGATTGGAAGACAGAGGCACACCTTTTTGTGTGCAAAAGCTAGATGTAATCAGATCAGTTCAGTGTTGTTTTCGTAGTTGCATTTTTGGCTCTTAAGTACATCTTTATTGAAATTCCCACAGTAAAGAATAACTTTTTAAATCTCAAACTTTAACCCTTAATCTTTTTTAGTTGCACTGAAGTAATCATTTATCACTTTACTTTGTTTCACTGAATCACAAATCCAGTTTCAAGTGAATCTTGAAACTCGTTAATGTACTAGCAAATTGTTAAAATTAATTCCTTTCTATGAATATACTTTTTAATATAGTTGTGACTTTTCACGTATGTAAATTGTTTTACTTATTCACAAAATAAAAAAGGATGAGAAAAGTTAAGTCCTAAAATTGAGTGAATACAAATAGAAACAACTGCTGCTGGTTTGATAACTGGTTATAAAATTGATAACATAAACACACAGAGAAAATAATTCAAGTAACTTTTACACTCTTAGTAGGATATATTATAAGAACAAATAGAACTGTAAAAAAACTTGACTTAGGGTTTGTAATTGGTAGTGGTATTGGTGGGGTTTTTTTTGGTGAGGAAGATTCCCTCTCAGCTAACATCTGTTGCCAATCTTCCTCCTATTTTTGCTTGAGGAAGATGATTAGCCCTGAGCTAACATCTGTACCAGTCTTTCTCTATTTTGTGTGTGGGTCACCACCACAACATGGCTTGACAAGTGATGTAGGCCCACATCTGGGATCCGAACTCACAAACCCAGGCTACCGAATTGGAGTGCCCCAACTTAACCACTACACCATGGGGCAGGCCCCTGGTGTTGTTTTGTTTTTTGTTTTTTGTGAGGAAGATTGGCCCTCAGCTAACATCTGGTGCCAGTCTTCCTCTGTTTTGTATGTGGGCACCATGGCTTGGTAAGCAGTGTGTACATCCATGCCCGGGATCTGAACCCGTGAACCCCGGGCTGCCAAAGAGGAGCATGCAAACTTAACCACTGTGCCACTGGGCTTGTTCATTTTGAAACTGTCTTGTCTATATCACTGGCTAGGGCGAATGAGTAATATATTGATGTTATTGGGAAATGGTGTTCTTACTGTGGAGAAGGGCGATACAAATATGGAATGGGGAAAGGTAGGGAAGAACCCTGCACTGCTGAGTGTGAATTGGAGGTATGAGTATGAACTCAGTTTTTTAAAACTGGTTGTTTCCTGACTCTCTTCATGGAAAGGGCCTAGAAGCAATGATACCCAGTAGCAAAGAACATGTGTAGACCCAATTCTTGGTTTCTAAATACTATTCTCCACTGAAAGGAACCTAGGCCCCTTGAAAAGAAGAAGAAAAGAGGAAACAATGTTCTTTTTTAACAGAAAAATGCCAGCTAATAAATAGAAGGAATGGTAGATAGAGAAAATCACCATTTTGTGATCGCCTGTTTAATAGCTAGGATTATCTAAAAGCGTTGCGTGGACAGTATTGGAACAGGATATTAAAATAGTTTCAGAGTATCATTCCACAGTTTACTTATTATTTACAAAGGGGATAAAATGTGTCTTTGTAATGGAGAGATCTGATGGTCACCATCTTAATCAAGTCGTCAGGTTTAACAGTGGCCTTGCCATAGTGAAATGGTTATATGTCTCCTGATGTGATGATATAGGGATAGAGGGGGTTACACAGCTTCGTCTTTGTGGCGTTCTTGCTGAAAATGCAGATTCTAATCATGAGGAAATGGATATATCTCTAGAAGGCCAACCTCTTTGAAGGAGTCACTGTTGTGAAGAGCAGAGAGGCAGCGGGACACCTTTAGACTTGGGAAGACTGAAGAGACATCGCATCCAAATATAATGTGTGGTTGGACCCCTGGTTAAAAAAAAGTTGGTAAATGGGCCAGCCTGGTGGCATAGTGGTTGGATGCACATGCTCCACTTTGGCGGCCTGGAGTTTGCAGGTTTGGATCCCAGGCACAGATCTGTACACCACTCATCAAGCTATGCTATGGCAGCATCCCACATAGAAAATAGAGGAAGATTGGCACAGATGTTAGCTCGGGGACAATCTTCCTCAAGCAAAAAAAAAAAAGTTTGTATAGATAATGTTTTAGGAACTACTAAGGGACTGTGTATGGACTAAATGTTGGATGGTGTTATTATTGTTGATTTTCTTAGATGTGGTAATAGTATTGTGGTTAGCTATATAGGAGAATGTCTTTGTTTTGGGGAGATGGGTTTGAAGTATTTAAGGATAAAAGGTCAAATTGTCTGTAGCCTATCTAGGCAAAAGAGAAGTGTGTATATCACAATATAAACAAATGAAGAAATGCAATAGATGTGGCAAGATGTTAGCAGTTGGTGAGTCTAGATGAGAAATATATTGGTCTTCAGTGTACTCTTCTTTCCATTTTGATATTTTTCAAAATTAAAAAATTTAATTATTTAATTCATTTTAGACTTACTCTTGGCTATAAGACTTACTCTGGAATAGTGTAGTTTTGGTCCATGTACCTCCTATCCTATTCAAGTAGTAAGACCAATGTTAATTATAGATATTAAATCAAGATACACCCTGTGTTAGCTATAACTGTTAGAACCCTATTCTGAGGATTCAAGTAAGGGATGATTGCAAATTATGTTATCCTTTTGAGACTCTTCACTAAATTGAATAGTTGGCTAACTTTGGGATTATTATTGTACTTACCTCCTACGTTACTGCTAAGTTTGCATGACTTCATGTGTATAAAGCGTTTGAACAGAGTCTAGCACATAGTGTCTGCATAGTAAATACTGCTTCTGTTCTTCACAGTCTGCTCCTCTAATGAAAGTATTTCATAGTGGGGAAATATATATTCCTTGTAAATGCTTTTATCTAATTTTAATATTATTTGGGGTTGCTGGTTTAGTGTTCTTTCGGTGTCACAAAGGTAGAGGGTTTATTGATGTTTTCCATGTTGGTAGAATAATTTTTGTAGTGGCAAATTGTGTTTGATTGTTTGATTTCCATGTTGGTAGGATAATTTGTGGAGTGGCTAATTAGAAAACTATATAATATTTAGAAGTTGTTAAATGAGGAGGAGGAAAACTGTAGCATTGATTAAGCTGCAGATGTTTTTTAGAAAAGGAATTAACTCAGCTGTAGTTCGTGTTGGCATAGCTTAAGCCAGATTATAATCTAACCCTCTTGTTTTCATTTCCAGTCCCTAATATTCTGATTGAAAAAGGAAGCTTAAAATCAGGATTACACTGTTGCTATTTGATTGGGAAAAGAATTTTGCATTTTAATTTTCATATATTATTATAGTCATTTTACAGTTTTGTTTGCAATTTATATTGTGAAAGATTAATATTATTAATAGTTATAGAGCTTCTAAAAATAAAGATCTACAACCCAACAGAAAATAGACAAAGGTTAGGAACTAACTTTGCCTTTTGCAGAAAAAAAATATAAATGGACCTTAAACATGGAAAGATGCTTAAATTTTGCTTGTAATAGATATATAAACTAAATCTGCACCAAGACACCATTTCTCATTATCAATTTGGCGAAAACCCAAAGATTTGAATATCTACGCTTTTGGCAAGATTGTGGGGAAACAGATACTCTCATACATTGAAAGGAATGATGCACAAGATAGAATTAAGGCACTATTTTTTTTAAGCTGATGCTAAAATAATTCTCATGTGCAAAGATTAGGTCATTATTGGCTTTAATTTCTGGACCCTTAGGAAAAATTACCTCACAGTAAATGAAGCAGCAAAACAGTCATGGCATGCTGTGGAAGCCTCATCATACTCTTGTGGGCAAGGTAGAGAATATTGGCTGAACAGACAGACATATGGGTACATTTCAGCTGGCTAAATAATCAAACCATATTGGACGATGATTCTCTTAGGTCTCCAGTGTTTTGTACAGATTAATTTTTAGTCACTGAGTTTGATGAACACTTAAAAGGCATGTTTATGAACTTTACAGTTAGCATAAAGCCAGGAGGGTATTCATGCATTAGTGATAACAGACTGAGGATTGTTAAAGATCTACTTTGGCAAAGTGTAAAGGAATTAAACCTTCCAGTTAAAAGGCAGAGGTCATCAAACTGAATTTAAAAAAAAAAACAAGACACAACTATATGATGTTTATAAGAGATGCAGTGAAAGACGGAAAGTAAAAGAATAGAAAAAGGCATGACATACCATGCAAACAATAATAAAAAAACTATTTTAGATAAATTAACATCAAACAAAGCAACTTAAAGATCAGGAATATGACTAAGATAAAGAGAGATTCTTCATAATGGTACAGAAAGCAGTTCATCAGGAAGCTTTAACGATCCTAAATGCATATGTAACTTTTACCCAACAATTGCAGAATATAGATTCTTTTCAAGTAAACGTGGACTGCTCAGTGGAATAGATCAAATCCTGGGCCATAAAACAAGTTACATTAAATTCAAAAGGATAGAAATCATGCAGGGTATCTTCTCAAACCACAAAGAAATTAAATTTGGAATTAAGTAATAAAGATAAATTGAAAAATATCCAAATAATTGGAAATTGAGCCAACTTGTAAATCCTAATGAATCAAAGACGACATCATAAGGGAAATTAGAAAATATTTTTTCATTTAATGATCATAAAACACAACATATCAAAATTTGTGATTGGAGCTTAAGCATTGCTATGGGGAAATTTCATACCTCTAAACACATATATTAAAAAACAAGAATGTTTTAAAATCAGTGCTCTAAGCTGCCAGCTTAAGAAGTTAGAAAAAAGGGAAAGAAAATTAGCTCAAAAGTAGTAGAAGAAAATTTAAAAAGCAGAAATCAACAAAGTAGAAAAAACAAAAATATGTATAAGATCAGCAAAGCCAAGAGTTGGTTCTTTGAAAAATTTGATAAAAGTAACAAGTCCCTAGCAAGACTGATCAAGGGGAAAAAAAGACCCAACTCACCAATATCAGGAATGAAAGAGTAGACATCACTATAGATCCTAAAAGGATAAAATGAAGATATTATAAATAACTTTATTTCAACAAATTTGACGTCTTCAATGAAATGGACAAATTCCTTGAAAAATACAACTTGCCTAAACCAACACAAGAGGATATAAAATCTCAATATTCCTGTATCTGTTAAAGAAGTTGAAACTATAATCTCCCACAAAGAAAATCTAGACTGTTTGCTTTAGTGATATTCTGTCAGTTAGGGAAGAAATAATTTTACCAATCTTACACAAACTCTTTGAGATAATGGAGGAAGAAGAACACTTCCTAACCAAATAACCAAGGCAAGCTAAGATACCAAAATCTAATGAGTTCATTACCAAAAAACTTACAGCTCACCGTCTCCTAGGAACATGTATGTAACAGTTCTTAACAGAGCATTAGCAGTGACAGGCAGCAATTCATGAAAAGGATAATACGTAGTGACAGAGTGAGGTTTATCTCAGGAATGGAAAGATGTTTTAGCATTTGAAAATCATTAGTAATTTACCACATTAGCAGAATAAAGGAGAAAAACTTCAGTCCCAAGAGATACAGTACAGGCATTTGATAAAACTCAATACCCATTTATCAACAACTAAGGGATGGGAGGCAATTTCCTAAATGTGATCAGTGAAATGAAAAGCTTACATACATAATGATGAAATAATGAATGCTCTTCCCTTGAGGTAAGGAATAAAGCAAAGGCAAAATTGTCTATTATTTAGTGTTGTTCTGGAGGTCCTATTCAGTTCAATAAGGCAAGAAAAACACAAAAGATTTAAAGGACGGAAAGGAAAAGCTAAAAATATCTGTATTTGAAGGTGATGTGGTTGTGTGCGTAGAAAATGCAAAGGAATATTCAAACCACTAGAATGAATAGATAAATTTAGCACAGTAAGGGGATACATGGTAAATATATAAAAATCACCTGTATTTTTGCATTCTAGAACAAGACGGGCTGGCAAACTATGGCCTGTGTACCAAATCCAGTTACCCTCCTGTTTTTGTAAATAATGTTTTATTGGACAGCTACACCCATTTATTTACATAACATCAGTGGCTGCTTTTACACTACAAGGCAGAGTTGAGTAGTCATAACAGATCATATGGCCTTAAAAGCCTAAAATATTTTTTGCCATCTGGCTACTTAAAGGTACAGTTTGATGGCACCTGATCTAGAACAGATTATTGGGAAGTGAAATATAAGGTGCAACACAGCTTATAATAGCATTAATAACATCAGATACCCAGGAATGAATATAACCAAAGATATTTTAAAAGCTCTCCAACAGACGTTCTTTACTTTAATGGTTAAAAGCACGTGTACAATGTCCGTTTCATAGGCTATAAGTCAGGCTTCTTTAGTTCAAGCCAAATCGGTTTTGAACCCAAATAGTTACCCCAAATATCTCAATATATGAAAATCTCTTGTCAAATTGAAGAAAAACCTCATCTTTTATCAGAGTAATATGCACTCGGGTTCCATTTAGTAGGTGTTTATTGAGTTCCTGCTAAGTGCCGGACATTGCACCAGGAGGAAGAGATATAGAGACAAACAAAACACGGGCCAGGGCCTGGCCCCGTGGCCGAGTGGTTAAGTTCATGCCCTCCGCTGCAGGCAGCCCAGTGTTTCCTTGGTTCGAATCCTGGGCGCAGACATGGCACTGCTCATCAAACCATGCTGAGGCAGCATCCCACATGCCACAACCCACAATGAAGAATGTACAACTATGTACTGGGGGACTTTGGGGAGAAAAAGGAAAAAAATTAAATCTTTAAAAAAGAAAAAAAACACGGGCCACCTGTTAGTAAGCCCTCAGTCTAACATGGAAAAGACATTTTTGCCAGTGGGACAGAGATGGGAGTGGCAGGTGATGGTTATTTGGAAATCTTAAGGAATGAACAGGAATTTGCCCTATCTAAGGTGGTGAAAGGAAGATATTCCAGGCAAACTTTACAGCCTGAGCACAGAGGCGTAACATAACAGGGTGACAAGGAGACCACAAGAGATTTATGCAAGATAAACACATAGATGATATCTTTATTTAAAATATAAACACAAGTAAACATACATGTGTATTTATTAAAATAAATGCATGCATCTTATAATAAATAAAGACTAATAAAAAAAAAAAGAACCTCTACAACAGTGAGAACAGTGGTTCTCATTGGAGAGGGGTTAATTTTACTCCCCTCTTGCAGGGGACGTTTGGTAATGTATGGAGACATTTTTAGTTGTCACAACTAGGGGATACTGCTTGGATCTAGTAGGTAGAGGCCATGGATGCCACTTACCATCCTTCAGTGCATAGGGCAACCCCTCACAACAAAGAATTCTCTGGCCCAAAATGTCAGTACTACTAAACTTGAGAAAACTCAGCTCTACAATGAAAACCACAAAACATTGCTGAGAGAAATTAAAGATCTAAATAAAATGGGGAGTGGCATCCTGAGGGGAAGCATTAAAATGGACTGGAGTCCATTGTCTGTTGCCTTGGAAATGCTAGGACAGCTCTTCATAGACCCGTCTGCTCATGTGGCTATTTGTGCAGATACTTGGTATTAAAATAAGTGAACCTTACTGTTGGTGTGGAATGTATCATTTCTGCTATGCCATCTGATGTGGGTCCTTGCTCTCCCATCTGTATAACTGCCTAGGACACTGTTGTGTATGTTACAAAAATTGTTTGCATTCAAGGATGCTGGAGTGTATATTGGCTTGCTTTATCCTATATTGTCAAAGATTTCTCACACTATTTTTTGATGTACTTTGAAGAATTTCTGGGATTATTGAATCTGCGCAAGTATTATGTGGGAGTGACAGTTATCATTATCATTAAAATGGTATATTACTTTATATAATTGAAAAGTTAAAATTTTTTTTGTCATTAAAAAAAATCTCTTAAAGCTGGAAGCTCTTTGACATCATTTGGAACAGAGGCATCAAACAGCGGTACCCTATCCCAAAGTAGTGCAGTTGGTTCTGCCTTTACACAGGATACAAGATCTCTAAAAACACAGTTATCTCAAGGTAAGCTGCTTTTTCTTGCAAATATTTCCATGCTAAACTTCTGTAGTGTTGTCTTTCTCTGAATGTAAGAGCTTTTGCAGTTTGTAAATGACGTGTAATTTCTATTTGATTCTTTTAAAATTTGTCTACTAATTGCTGTTGCAATAAGTATGTTGTTGAACGACTTCCACTGTTTAGACTTTTTACAATTCTTAGATCATAAAACTGACACAATGAACATTCTCTAAGTTTCACAATTTTTTGCAAAGCAATTATATAACTTGTATATAACACTTAACTATATCAGATCAGTCCCAGACTCACCCCTGAAGAGGGACTATCCTTGATGAGTTTGAAATAGCATCTGAAAAAACAAACTATTCATTATGCTGTTGTGTCTTTCCTAGCGTTCTCACAGGATCTAGAACAGTGATTCTCAATGTAGACCACCCACAGCCAGATCATCTGGAGTGCGTCCTAAAGATGTAGATCCTGAGAACTGCCACAGCAGAGTCTCTGGAGCTTTAAGAGCTCCATTTTAATAAGCTTCTTAAAGGATCTTGTTTCATTTTTTAAAATTCTTTTTTTCCACCAGCCAGTCTTATAACCTTCAGTGATCCCAAGATTCCATATTTATTTTTATCTTCTGCTAAAGTGGATGTTATCGGCTCATTGCTTTATATGGATGTTTACTTTTAAATAAAACAATGTGAAGTCCTCAGAAAGATACTATAATCATAGGACAATATTTTTAAAAGTTATCGAGGGTAAAATCAGACCAGTGCTAACGTAATCCTATGTATCTCTCCTTAGATATTTTGAAATAGTTGTAGTTGCTATTATTCATACTGATTTTAAATAACTTTTTAATTTTTTAATAGTCTAAAGATTTGTTGCAGATGAATTAGAAACGCAGTAAGCTTAGGGAAGAACATTAAAATACCCATTATCTCACTACCCAGAAATAGCAGATATTTACATTTGGTCCTATATACTTCCAGGCTTTTTCCTAGGTTAATATAAGTGTATATTTTTATGTATGTTGGTTTGTTATTTTTTTTAAGATTTATTTCCTGGAGAAAATACTTAATCTTTTTAAGCGTTAGTTTTCTAAACTGAGGAACTTTACTGGTAACAGACTTACTGTGAGGATTAAATTTTTTTAAATTTATGCAGTGCCTTTAGCATACTGCTTAACACATAGAATGTGCTCAGTAGATGTTAGCTATCTTAATCAATAGCCAACATTAACCTTAACATTGAAGCACCAGAAGAGTTTTTATCAACATCATAAATAAGGATGCCTGTTTTCATTGCTACTCAGCATTGTTCTGGAATTTTTAGCTAAATCAGGAACACATGAAAAAAGCAAGAGGCATAAATATTAGGATTAGTATTATTTGCCAGTGCCTTTGGAATTGAGAATTCACTGAAAAACCTAGAACTAATAAGAGACTTAAATTAGATAGAGGTAAAATGTAAAGTAAATGTACAAAAATCAATAGTTATCCTCAAACCTAACCCATTGATTATGTAATGAGGATAAAAGAAGATGCTTGCAATAATGAGAAATAAAATTGTGTATCAAATACATAGTAAGAAATATGACCAACCTCTATGATGAAGAATACAAAATATAATAGAGGGATATAAAAGAAGCCACACATAATTGAAGCAACATATCTTATTCCTAGATACAAAGATTTAACATTAGGAAGACTTTACTTCTCATATTAATTAAATTTACTGTACCTTGAGTAAATCCAAATGCAGTAGTAGAACTTAATAAAACAGATACACAGACTACCTTAAAAGTAAACATGGAAGTATAGCTGGACATATTTAAACAATAAAAGTAGTGAGATAGGGCTTCCCTACTTGATAACAAAGCATACATAAAATAAAGCAGTGCAGGAATAAATTTCGAGATAAATGGAACAAATGTGGGAAACAGATCCAAGTATAAATAAGTAAGAAGTATGTGATAAAGATACTATTTTTAAATTAGTAGAGAAAGGCTTGCTGTCCAATAAGTGATGTTGGGACAGACAAGTGCCTGATCATTTGGGGAAAATAACTCTAGATTCCTTCCCTCATACTTAGAACTAAAATAAATTTTAAATACATTGAAATGTTAAATATGAACTTGAAAAAGTTTTTTTTATTAGAAGAAAGAGGTGTATTTGTATAAAACAATGGCAGAGAAGGCCTGGAAATCTGCATTTAAATTTCACTGACTAAAATTTCTGAATTTTACAAAATTAAAACACCTAGAATTTTCTTTTAACTATGATAAGAATGTAAAGATAGCTCAAGGGGTATGTTTTTATTATGCTGAAATAGCTTCTGGGTTTATTCCTAATGATACGTCCAGTATCGCCTATATTTCCTTGTTTATAAGAAAATTGCCACCCTGACTGTTAGGCTTTAATTACAAAAGTTTTTAAAGTATGCAACAAATAAGTTCTTACTTGCTGTGATTGTCCTGTCACTTGTAGTTCTGTAATACTTGTGAGTCACAGGATCTTTTCTCAGAGAAAAGTCTTGGTGGGGTCGGCCCCATCACCGAGTGGTTGAGTTCGCGCACTCTACTTCCACGGCCTGGGGTTTCACCAGTTCAGATCCTGGGCGCAGACCTGGCACCACTCATCAGGCCGTGTTGAGGCGGCATCCCACATGCCACAACTAGAAGGACCCACAACTAAAAATATACAACACGTACCGGGGGGCTTTGGGGAGAAAAAGGAAAAATAAAATCTTTAAAAAAAGAAAAGAAAAGCCTTGTTGAAGTAAGTTTTGTGTACTTATAAGATCATTAATGTAGTATTGTAAAATTAGCTAAACAATAGGTTTCTCAAAAAACTTACCACTTATTTTGTAAATCCTTTGTAAGGTGATAAGTGATTACAAAATGATTTATCATAGGCCAAAACTTAGATAAACCACCATTAGAATCAGTGGGGAAATTATACATTGTTTCTATAACTATATAAATGGCAGAGTAAACCTTGGCATCTTTAAATGCCTGGATACGTGTTTGTAGTTGCATACTTTTGATAACCATAAACTTGGGGAATATCACTAATAAACAGTCCCTGAAGCATCTGGTGCACAACCACCAATGTATTGTCAGCACTCACCAGTTGACCAGTTGTTTGGTGCCTGTGCAGATATGCACAGGTAGGTAGTAACATTTGACGCATATTTTGGATTTTTTTTAATGTAAAATTAGCATAATGATTTAAGCAAAACATATTTTGGTGCAATATCCTGGGATATGAGAGCACCTTGAGCAGAGATTTATTGCGACCATTATAGGGACAAAAGAAATGATAGGAGCACCAGTGTTACATTCTTCTGTTCATACTGTGACCAGGTTCTAACCTCATAAAAGGAAATATGAGATTTGTAAGTACAAAACCCATATTAAGCAAAACCTTGCCAAGAGATTTTTCAAATGGCAAGGAGTGAGTATGGCTACTGTGTAATTATCTGAAGGGTTTATTTGTTGCTGGCCTTTTAGTATTGATGTTTAATTACCGAAACCCCTAAGGTATTGAAGAACTTCACCTAGCTTTCTAGTTCTTTACTTCCTTTGTAATAGAAATTTAATATAGATAATACATCTAGTTATAAAGGTATCAGTTGAGACATATCTTCAGAAAGTATTAGAAAAGTTAAAGCCTCTGAGCTTGATGGCTGAAGTGTTGGTATGATCTTGTGGTGTGGTTATTGGGGAAAGCCTGCATCTGACCTGCCTTTACCATGATCTTCGATAATATTCCTGGAGAATCTTGTACCAGGCAGCAGTTTTTGAAAAACTTAGTTAACCCTTATTCCATCAGGTAGAAATACAGATAAAGTTTCAGAATTTTTTGTTTGTTTGTTTGGGGGTTTTGTGGTTTTAGAAATTTTTTTTTTTTTAAGATTTTATTTTTGCTTTTTCTCCCCAAAGCCCCCGGGTACATAGTTGTATATTTCTAGTTGTGGGTCCTTCTAGTTGTGGCATGTGGAATGCCGCCTCAGCGTGGCTTGATGAACGGTGTCGTGTTTGCTCCCAGGATCCGAACCAGCGAAACCCTGGGCTGCTGAAGCTGAGCACGCGAACTTAACCGCTCGGCCACTGGGCCAGCCCCTGTTGTTTTAATGTTTCTTTACCAACCTGATGACCAGCCCACTAAAGGTAACCAGTTTTAAACTCTGGTCTAATAAGTACATGAATTCAAATTTGTGCTAAGGATTTGAAGTGGTAGAAATAAAACTCTAGATGATTTTTTAGGGTCTAGATTATTTTGAAAACCCCAAAGGATAGGGTAGTTTCTTATCTTTTGGTTGTGTTTTAGGTCGTTCAAGTCCTCAGTTAGACCCTATGAGAAAAAGCCCAACCATGGAACAAGCAGTCCAGACCGCCTCGGCCCACTTACCTGCTCCGGCACCTGTTGGGAGAAGGAGCCCCATATCAAACAGGCCTTTACCATCTTCCAGCCAAAAAGCAATAGAGAATCAAGAGCACAGGCGAGGTAGAGCTTTAGCTATTTACTGTTCCTTAACTGACTAATCCATGTTTCATTCACCTTATTTTCATTAAAAAGATATGAATGATCCTAGAAGGTTTAAACTGAACTTGATTGAATGTTCAGTCTTTCAAATTTGACTCAAAGTAGTGATGGTGGTGGGGATATAGATTTTTTGGTTTTGTTTTGGGGTGTTTTTCCCCCCTATTTCTAACTTTACTGAAGTTTTTGATTATGAGTGCTGAGTTGATTTGTCCATTTGTGTGTCTTTTATAGCTGAAGTACACAAAGTTGCAAGACCAGAAAATGAGCAACTCAGAAATGATAGCAAGAGACAAATAGGTAAGTTACTTGGATCTGAAACCCATATCCTTTGGCTCTTGATAGAATATTTAAAATGTATGATGCATAATTAGCATAGAAAAAAGAATGATGAGGGTTGGTCACTGTAAAGGAGTAGTACAGGGGAATTTCATTGTGGTAACCGAACATTGTGTTCTGTTCTTTATGTTAATTATGGTGGTGGTTGTGTGGATCTACATATGTGGCAAAATGTCATAAAACTATGTGTAAAGACATACCCAAAAATGAGTACATGCAAAAACTTGAAATCTGAATGAGATCTGTAGTGTAGTTAATTATATGTTGTATCAGTGTCAATTTCCTGGTTTTGATAATGTTCAGTGGTTAAATAAGATGTTACTGTTGGAGAGCAAGCTGAGTAATGGGCACATACAACCACCTCTGTACTATATTTTCAATTTTTTTTTTTTTTTTTTTTTTTTTTTTTTTT
>NC_060279.1:102531232-102668961 GCF_021613505.1 Equus quagga | reverse complement strand
TGTGTGTCTATTTTAGAATAAAAGCTTTTTTAAAATCATCATTACATTTCTGGAATAAACCCTACTTGATGGTAAAGCAATTGTCTTTTAATATATTCTTGAATGTTATCTGCTAGTAGGGTTAGTACACTTAATATATACATCATTGTATGGCTTCCTCTTCTCTACTGTCTCTTGTATTTTTTATGTTTTTGTGTCAGTTTCATGTTAGCATTATAAAATTGCTTTCATTGTTCTCTATGCTTTTAGGAATGGAATTATCTCTACCTTAAAAGTTTGGAAAATTTTCTCATCAAAATTATTTAAACCCTGAGTCCTCTTTTTGAAGTAATTGTTCAAGAACTTTAACTTTCTTTCATGATTATTGATTAAGATTGTATACTTACTTTATATGTTTTGTAATCTGTAACATTTACCCCAAATTCATCCGTTTTATTAATATTTTAAAATTTATTAGAGAATAAATTATAATTTAAAACTCTTCCAAATTAAAAAATAGAGGCAATGTGTAATTACCATACATAGGTAATAATTGGAAAGTGATTTTAGCAAGCTATATATGATATTTTTAAATGTATAAACACTTTATTTTTCCTGTACATTTTTGTATGGTTTTGTGTATGCTATGTGCCATAAAGTACAGTTTTTGGTTTGGTTTACTGTATTTCACTTTTTTTTTTTTTTTTATTTGGACCCCTCTTTCAAAATAAAGTAATTGCCATACTTCCATCATGTAAAAATTACATAAAATAATAAATAACAGTATATATTTCACTGCCCTTCAAAATTCATCCCCCAGAGGTTCATTAACAGAACAGTGAATATTGTTTCAGATTTTCTTTTCTTAGGATTTTACAAACATGGACTATACTTAAATAGTTTTTAAGACAGAAAGATTGTGCTTCCTGGCTTGTGGCCAAGGCATTTTTAATAGTAGAGTTGAATGTTTTAAACATCCTGCTTGTCTAGATTTAGGTGTCTGGATACGCTGCTGTGGGTTTTTGTGGTTTGGTTTCTCAAACTAGGGCAGTTTTGCCAAACTTCCACCTGTCTGTTACTCTGTAGTCCCTTCTGATCTTTGTCAGTGTATATTAAACATTTCACATAATTATGATCACTGAATTTATACTGCTTTTGTCCTCTGTATTTTTCTGTTAAATCAAATACTATTTCATATTCTCTTTTATTTTTTTTTAATCTTAACTATTTAAGTTAAATAAATCTTGTGTTGGATATTTGGGTTCTCAAGTTTTCACTATAATGTATGCTGCTTTGGTATTGCTATATCATACCTCATAAATGCTGTTATTGTATTATATTGTAGAGAGAATAAATACACAAGGACTTGAATAATACGGAGCCATTTAAAGGGAGACAGTAAGGGTGAAGTAGGAAGTGGTTGAAGTGGTTCAGACCTGGTGCTTCTTTTGTGTTACCTGTGATGTGGAAATAACACCTCCTACCTTGCAGTTTGTGCTGATTAGTATTCATTTATTTTTCTTACTATAAATCTTGGTTCCTGTGATCTTTACCATAAAAGGCTTCCTAAATTTTGAGAATCCACTATGTGTGTGGTACTTGGAAGACATTAGGGATAAAAGCGGAACAAAGCTCCAGCCCTCAAGGAGTATACAGTAATTCAGTACAGGAGGCTCCCGGAGGCCGGTCCTGTGGCTGAGTGGTTAAGTTCACGGGGTCCGCTTAGGTGGTCCAGGGTTTTGCCACTTTGGATCCTGGGCACAGACATGGCACTCCTCATCAAGCCATGCTGAAGCAGCATCTCACATAGCACAGCCAGAAGGACCTACAAGTAGAATGTACAACTATGTACTGAGGGGCTTTGGGGAGAAAAAGAAGATTGGCAACAGATGTTAGCTCAGGTGCCAATCTTTTGAGAAAAAAAAAAAGGAGGAGGTTCCCAGGTTGACTGGTTGTGCACTCTGTCAGTAACATCTATGAGTGTGGGCCCCATGAATATGAATTTCATGTGTGCTATTCTCAGCCCATTGTATATTAAACGTTAGTGAAACTTTTTTTTTTCTTTTTTAAGATTTTTTATTTTTTTCCTTTTTCTCCCCAAAGCCCCCCAGTACATAGTTGTATATTCTTCACTGTGATCCTTCTAGTTGTGGCATGTGGGACGCTGTCTCAGCGTGGTTTGATGAGCAGTGCCATGTCCACGCCCGGGATTCGAAGCAACGAAACACTGGGCCGCCTACAGCGGAGCGCGCGAATTTAACCACTCGGCCACGGGGCCAGCCCCTTTTATTTCTTTTTTATATAAAGAAATACAAATATAGTAATATGAAACTTGTAAGTAGAAACTTACAAGCATTTCTGTTGTTGACCATTTAATATAAAGATCATAATAATAGCTTCTGTCCTAAACCAGCTTATTCTTTCTTTATTAACATAGTTCCAGGTGCTCCTTCAGCTCCAAGGAGAGGGCGTGGGGGTCATCGAGGTGGCAGGGGAAGATTTGGTATTCGACGAGATGGTCCAATGAAATTTGAGAAAGACTTTGACTTTGAAAGTGCAAATGCACAATTTAACAAGGAGGAAATCGACAGAGAGTTTCATAATAAACTTAAATTGAAAGGTGAGTTTTCATTTTTCTACTCAGAAAATACTCTTAGTTGACTTGTGAATTATGGATGTTTAGTACAAACCTTGACTTTTATGGTATGTGCTTGTTTTTCATTAGAAGATAAGCTTGAGAAACAGGAGAAGCCTGTAAATGGTGAAGATAAAGGAGACTCAGGAGTCGATACCCAAAACAGTGAAGGAAATGCAGATGAAGAAGACCCACTTGGACCTAATTGCTATTATGACAAAACTAAATCCTTCTTTGATAATATTTCTTGTGACGATAATAGGTACAGTCTTTTAAGCTGCTCGTAATGCTCTTAGGAGGCTGAAGTGTGAAATGATTTCTTATAAATTCACAAAGTTTAATGAATACTTAAAAATATCTAATGACTATAGTTTTTTAATGTTTTATTTTGCAAAAGAGAATAACCTATACTAAAATTTTAAATGATATTACCCCTTAAAAAAAAGAAATAACCATAAACTATTGTTTAGGGATGTGTTCACATTTGAAAATTAATAATTAAAGCAGAAGCATTTATCTCATATCTAAATAACATTTTTTACTTTATCCCTCTACAGTGTAGTTCAAATCAACCCAGGGCCAGAAGTGCTAATGTTACTTTGAAGTTTGCTGATACAGTAAAACTCTGCTGTGTTGCAGTATATGTGGGTCTAGAAAATTGTCAGGTTAATTAAAGGACCTGGCATAACAAGCTAAGAGTCTCAGTTTCTGCTACCCAATCCAAATTGTCCTTCTCCTGGCTGCAGTTTGGTGCCACCTGGTGGCAGTTGTCTACTTCAGTTTAAACGTGGATGGGGATGATTCTAAGTCTTGTGATTATCTAAGCTCTAGGGCAGCAACAGCAGCAGCAATTCAAACACTTACTTCAGGCATCAGGTTCAGAGGTTTGGCCAGGAGCATACTGGGAATTCGGGGACCTACCCTCCATCTCCTGGTTTCCTGAGACAATTTCCTTTCCTGGTTTTGCCCTCTCTTCCATTGGGGCTGAGTGGGGAGGGCAGCCAATTAATTGCCAATCCCATTATATGTGAATTCCCGTTATATTGGGGCTGTTGTCATGTTTCTTTGTTTTATCAACTGTGTTTGCAAGAAGTAATACCAGTCATATTTTCACATGAAGTTTAACAGAATATTATCAGAACATACTGCCATGAATTGCTTGTGATGACTTAGATAAGCTGCTTACTTTTATTTGATCTTTATGAGTTACTTGGCCTTTCTTTGGGAGTTAGTGCTACATAGTTTTGCTAAAAAATGTTCTTGAGTTTTGCTAAAAAATGTTCTTTTAAAACCTGACATACTAAAGATTATTTGTTCTAATGATAGAGAACGGAGACCAACCTGGGCTGAAGAAAGGAGATTAAATGCTGAAACATTTGGAATCCCACTTCGTCCAAACCGTGGCCGTGGAGGGTACAGAGGCAGAGGAGGTCTTGGTTTCCGTGGTGGCCGAGGGCGTGGTGGTGGCAGAGGTGGTACTTTCACCACCCCTCGAGGATTTCGTGGTGGATTCAGAGGAGGTCGTGGAGGCAGGGAGTTTGCAGATTTTGAATATAGGGTAAGTATTATTATATGCTTTGGGGTTTGGTGCTGTCTGATGAAACTAAAAATGTTTCTACTTTTGTCTGTTTTAGGGGAATATTTTTGGGGCATTTGTATAACTTCCATTTTGACTTTTCAGGGGAGGATATACCTGATTAGAATGTTTATATAATTTTAAGGAATAGTAACTTCTTGGCTAGTGAGTCCAAAGTTTTTTTTAACTATTTTCAGTTCAAGGAAATAAGAGATTAAAATATGATATTCTTTGTCTTTTTATTATAGAACCATGGTTTTAGATTTCATGGACTGGTAAAATTTCCAAAAAAAAACTATTAGAGACTGAGTTTAGGGCTGTTTCTTTCCTTCTCCTTTTAAAATTATTTTTTGTTGGGGCCGGACCTGTGGCTGAGTGGTTAAGTTTGCGCCCTCCACTTCGGCAGCCCAGGGTTTCGTTGGTTCGGATCCTGGGTGCAGACATGGCACCGCTCATCAGGTTGTGCTGAGGCAACGTCCCACGTGCCACAACTAGAAGGACCCACAACTGAAAATATGCAGCTATGTATCAGGGGTTTTGGGGAGAAAAATGAAAAATAAAAAATAAAAATTATTTTTTGTTGTTGGAGGCACAGGGGATCACTAAAGACATTATACAAAAAAGGACTATTTAGTATCACCTTTATTTCATATTACAAAGTATGCTTTAACACCAAAAGAGGCTAGGAAGGATGTATAATTGTCCCTCAGTATCTGGGGGGATTGGTTGCAGGGCCCCTCTCAGATACCAAAATCTGCGGATGATCAAGTCCCTTAGTGAGCCCTCCTTATCCACAGGTCCCACATCGTAAACATAGTGCACCATCCTCGCTTGGTTGAGTCCGTGGATGCGGAACCTGGGGATACGGAGGGCTGCAGTCGGCCTTCCGGTACAGTCACTCTGGAGTGAAAGGCAAACTATGCTTTTAATGGCTGTTAATATTTGTATAGTATTTTGTGTGTACCAGGCATAGTTCTGAATGTTTTTCACATATTAACTCACTTAAACCTCACATCAACTCTGTGAGGTAGGTTCTATTTTTATCTCCATTTTATAAGTGAGGAAATAGGTATAGAGATATTAAATAACTTGTCCAAGTTCAGCTAGTAAGTGATGATGCTGGGTCTTGAACGTAGTAAGTTTGTTCCTGAGTCAGTGCTCTTAATTTAGTTTTGTGGAAAACTCAACTATGTTTTCCTATTTTACCATGGTCTTGAAAGTATCATGATATATTGGCATTTGGAAACTGCTGCTAGAAAATGCTATAGCTCTGTATAGTATGTTTATATGCCTGATTTATTTAAAGGAGTCTGTAAATTGAGTCAATGTCACTATCCTAGTTTCTGACTATAGAGATAGTGGAGAGGAAGGTATATAATCACAGAAAGGATCAAAATTCCCTTGTCAAGAGGTCTCTTGGAATTGCAGAGGGCAGCTGCAAACAGAAAGGCCTGCTGGCAGGAATTTCATTGTCCAATGTTTAAAACTGACCATCGTTGATATTGCTCTTGAAGGATCAGTGTTAGTAGCTTTTGGGTCTGGTCTGTTAATTTTGATGCCTTTGATATTGTGTCATCACAGCCAAGACTGCTGAAAACTAGCCTCAAGTCATTAGCTCAGGCTATCCAGTCATAGTAGCTTGATGCCGCTGGAGGACTTCTCACTCTTGCCATTCCAGCTGGGAGACTTTGTCTTAGGGACTACAGAACGCCCTTGCTTTCACTATTACTGTTCTTGAGGTTGCTAGTGACCTTTTGCTTAGAAAATTCAGTAGACTTTTCACAAATATTTGCTTTTAATTTCACTGCGATATTTGACACTGATGACCACTCACCCAACTTAGAGTATTTCTTCCTAATTTTTGTATATTCTTGATAGTTTTTTCTTTATAAAAACAACATATGTTCCTCAGCACAGCCTATAATGTGCTTCATGATCTATGTACTTCTCCGGGTCAGAAGTCTAGTACTTTCTCTAATCCTTGTTGCCAGTGGGATTGTCCTTCTTTCATTCACTCGGCTGCAGATCAGCGGGCCTTCTTGCTCTTGTTTAGTACCAAGCTTATTCCTATCTCAGGATCTTTTTACCCATCCCTTCAGCCTAGAATGTTCAGTTTTCTCCTTGCAAGCACTCACACTTAATGTTACACTATCTCATATGCTTGAGCACTATTCCTCCCTCCCTCCTTCCCTCCCCATCTCTCTCTCTGCCTTCCCCCTTCCCTTTTCTGAACTTGTCGATTTATATAGCTTCTAATTAATTTTTCATCTTGGACTTGGTATGCTTTCACTTCCGTTTGTCTTGTCTTCACCTGCTTGTGTCTTTATAATTTACTTAAACTTAACCTTCCTCAAAATCATCTTCTTGCTTTCCCATCATCTAGCTTGGCCTCCTCCCAGTGTTTGCATTGGCTAATGGTATACCATTCTTTTACTCTCCTGGGCATGGAGGTGTCCATGATCATGGCCCATTTCCGTATCACCACATTCATTCCTTTGAGATGTCCCTGCCAACTGGTTGGTCTGAAGACCTTTAGTTTCTCTTTATCTCACTTCAGGCATATCAGCTGCCTGTTGAGAAACCTATGACAACTCCTTGTTGAAGACCACATTGAGTCAGCTTGGTTTGAGAAAAAGTACCTTTGAATTAGACTTGGATCCCAATGGGAATTTTAGTAATTATTTCTAGTATGACCTCAACACTTTTTTTTTTTTTTCTTCACATTGGCCCTGAGCTAACATCTGTTGCCAATCTTTTTTTTCTTCTTCTCCCCAAAGCCCCCCAGTATATAGTTGTATCTTCTAGTAGTAGATCCTTCTGGCTCTGCTATGGGGGATGCTGCCTTAGCATGGCTTGATGAGTGGTGCTGGGTCTGCGCCCAGGATCCAAACCCTGGGCTGCTGAAGCAGAGCATGCAGACTTAACCACTTAGCCATGGGGCCCGCCCCTCAAATGCACATTTTAAAGATCATTGAAGTCGCAGAATTGGAAAGCATCTCAGAGGTCTGACCTCCTGGCCAAACCATAAACCTCTTCTGTAGTATCCCTTATAGGGACTGTGCACTTACTTTTCGTAAGACTGTCTGTTCCACCCCAGGGCTGTACTTATTATTGGGATTTCACAGATATATGCACAATTTGAGTGAAAATCTTTTTCCCTCTATCTTCAACCAACTAGTTGAACTCTACCCTTGTAAACACCCAAAAAATAGATAGTCTTCTTCATGATAATTTTTCAGGTATTTGAAAAAACAGCTGTCATGTTGTCTGTGTAAGACTGGACTGTTTATCTGAACAATCAGCAGTAAACCTTTGAGTAACCCCTATGTGCATGGTACATGCACTTATTAATGCAAACATTTCTTTTGGAGCTGTCTCTCACTGTCCGGTCATTTTGAACCCTTAGTTAAAATTCCTCTCACATATATTGCACAATTAGAATGCATTGTAGAGGTTGTCGGTATGAGTCTTTATCCACGCTAGTGTATCCCTGACAGATCGTCCAACCTCTGCTTGGGTGTTTCAAGGAGTGATAGATTCACTAGATCCTTAGGTGTTGCCCTGATGGTTAGAAGGTTCTAAAGTGACATTGCACTGCCTGCTCTTCTTACTCTCTTGAGGGTCCCACTTGATATATCCAGCCCTATTTCTTATTACCCTTTATCCTGTCTGATTCAAGCAGGTTGACTCATGGTCATCTCTTATACACAGTGTGAACTCTAACCTAATTCATTGACCAGATATGTTGAAGTTTTCATATATACCAAGCTTTATACTGGACATTGGTGGTAAGCAAAACAGATACAGTCCCAGCCTTCTTGGTGTTAATAGTCTGGTGGAGAGACAGGCACAGCTAAAAGTCAGGTGCTCACTTTCACTTACCCTTCGTAGTCTTGCCCAAGGTTTGCTCTAACCTTAGAAACTTCTCTTCCTTCCTCCACTGATTTCTTCCTTTCCTGACCTCCTATGGTATCTGCTTTCATTGACACACATTTTAAATACACTCTTGTTCTATATTTCATGTATTTTGTTTTGTTCCGCATCACCAGCTACATGGGAGCCTGTTGGTGTTAGTAAATATATATTCTACTTTTCTTTCCACCAAAACACCTTGCTCAGCATGGAGCCATAGTGGGCTTGAAGTAAGTGCTTATCAGGTTGATTAACAATACTCTCCTTCAGCCTTCAGTGAGGCTGAAGGTCCATCGGTGTGGCTAGCCCTTGATTATCCATTTCAAAGTTGAATGACACTTCTGTCTGCCACTAGAGCCCTAATCTCAGCAGCCTACGCTTTCTGAATCCTATCCTCTGGCACTTCTAAAGGTAGAAATAGTGAGCGCACACTGTTACATAAAGGAGATTTACCTTCAAGGGTTTAACTCATTTGTACAGCGTCTAATACTTCTTCTCAAAAGTGGATGTCATTGCCATTTGCAGCAGCCTTCAAGTCATGGGTTGGCTTTGTTCTTTGTGCTCTGTTTGCATGAGTCATTACACTTTTGGGGTGAACATAAGCAGTCCTGGTTGTTTAATGAAAACGTAGGTAAAGATAGGATCATAGATTTTTAGAACTCCTTAAAAATACCAGCTAAACTGGAACCTCTCTTCCACCCTGCCCCCAGTGGATAGTTTGGAAACCAAGGACCTGTAGAGGTTAACTCCCTTGATCTAGGTATAGGCTAATAGAGCCAAAACTCAGTCTCTGACTTTGGGCCCAATTTTCCTTAAGGATAATGTTAGAAACATAAACTTGTGGTGAGTTTGGTCTTATGGTGCCTTTCTTTTTTCGGTGGGAGGAGATCAGGTTGGGGATCGTAAGCATGTAGCCAGCTCCTATTTTATATGCTGCTGCTAAGGAGGTTAAGCCACCATTGTGGGGGTGAGACAAATTGCTTTCCATTTGAGTGTTTGTTTCTTCAGAGAGGGTCCAGAGACCATGAGATATCCAAAATGACTCAGCATGGCTCTCTCTCTCTCTCCTTCCCCCTTTTGTTTTCACCTGTCTTTCCTTCTGCCTGTCTCCCCCTCCTCCCTTCTCTCTCTTTCCCTCTTTCTCTTTCTTGCTTGCTTTTTTTTACCTTTCAGAAAACCACAGCTTTTGAACCCTAAAATGTCTGGATTGATCATACATCTTTCTGAAAGGTAAAAAAAAAAAAAAAAAAGTCGGGGCATGTGAAGGTTGGCTTTGGTGGGGGACTGCGGGATCATCTTCACCTTATTTCTTTCTGCATCAGCTTATACCGTGCCAAATGTGTTCCAATTTAATAACATTGTACAAATGGTTTGGTGTTATATACACAGATAACGTTAAGTCTTTAACATAGGAAATGTATATTTCTAATAGTTGGGGCTAGTCCTGAGGAAAATAGAAGCCCCCGGCTCTGGGGCTGTGTGTACAGGCCCTCAGTTTAGGATTAATCTCACTGCAAAGCTAGAGGCTCCTTAAGATGTTTATTGCTTTCTCCCTGGTTATTTTTTTTTAATTTCCCAGTCAACTCTCTGATTTTCAGACCTTATTTCAAATTTAAAAGTTATCCTTTTAAAATGAATTTTTAAATCATTGCTTTCGCCTGGCTTGAAACTTTGGGGAGAAATGTTATTTTACCGTCTGAATATTTTATTGCTCTGTAAGAACATCAAAGACTTAGGGATTTTATTAATCTTCTTCCAAAGTGTGTTGTCAGTTGTATTTGATGAATTTGACTACTATGTTGAAGGTTTGATTAAGTTCTGTCATTGTTTTTAAAAATTTTTATGACAACAACCAGTGAGAGTGGGGTGTGCCTGTATCTTAGGGAGCCCTTCTTGCTGGGAACAGCCCACAACACCACTGCTTTAATGTCTCCTAACTGGAAAATGCAGTTAACAAATAGTGAGCTACTCCTGGGTGTGAAAGTTACAAAGAGTGTTTCCTAGAAATCAGTGAAATGGACTTGTACTTGAAAGTAAAAGGAGGGTATATTTAAAGGTAATGGAAAATATACTTAAGCAAATTAGAAAGAAATACTTATTAATAAACCAATAATTGAAACATGAGCTAATTTTTTTTTCCTTTTTAGAAAGACAACAAAGTTGCTGCATAGTCTACAAACAAGTCTTTGAAAATAGTTGAATTTCTAGCTCTTCATGGTCCTGAGAATTGGTTTCAGTCTTTGCGAAGAATGAAGAAGTGAATTTGCTGTATATTTGTCACCAGCACTGGGTTTTTGTTTGTTTGTTTGTTTTTCTGCTTACTTTCAAAGATACAATGCAGTTACTTTTCGGGGGGGGGGGGAGGCTCATCTTAAAAAATGAGCATTAAATATATTTGGAATAGCAGAAGGTTAGGTAATTTCTTATGTATAGTTAAGCAGTACTTCGATGGGACTTATAAGTATTTTTTCATCACTGAAAAGATTTTTCTTATCACTAAATTGTATTTGGCAATTAATGCAAGTTGCCTGCGGATAGGGCCGTGATACTGTGTTTTGAGCCACAGAAGGGTGTGTGTGTGTGTCTGTCTGTCTATCTATATCTATATATTTCTCTCTTTCTTTATTTCTTTTTGGAAATCCTGTAATATCCCTTTTTGAGGTAGTTTATTTCGTCAATAAATTAGGGTGCTGGATGGTAGAGAATTTTGTCAGTCAACTATGTACACACAGTAAATACTGTTTCTTAGGCAAAGGTAACTTTTTTATATAGTTGTAAAATTCCATTATATTCCATTGCCAAAGAAACATTAAGAACTTTGTATAGCTGTATAAAAAGCAACTAATTTTTTAAAGAATAAACATTTTAAAGTCAGCAAATATACTGTGTCCTTGCAGAAGTTGATGTGGAGCAGAGCTATGGGTGGGTCTTTCTTCATAGCTTTCCAGGCTTTAAGAGTTTTGATTTTTTTTTTTTTTTAGTGTTTGGAACATAAATGAAGATTTGATACTTTGTTCCATTATCTAAAAAGGATAAATTACTCATGCTCATTGTAAGAACTTCATTTTGTAGCAAATGGCATATCACAGGATTTGTCCAAATAATAGATATTTTCAGTATACGAATGTAAATAATCATAGATAAGAGTGTACTTAGCTGTATTTTCAAGTAAGTACCCCCCCCTTTTTTAAGACAATAAAACTAGGCATCAATTAACCTGTTTTTGCTGATATGCCTGGAATTTTGTCTTGATACCTTGACTCATTCATTCCGTATATTTCAAGAAGATTCAGAATGTTAGAAATTATTTTGGCAACCTTTAAGATTGAACACTGGTCCTTGGGCCTGTGACCCACAGATGACTCAGTATAGAGTTCATTGCTAGTTATAAATTACTAGTAAATCTTTTTGATATTTTAACCTATGGTGGGGAAAAAAAATCTGGCCACTTTTGTGTTTTTATGAAGGCCATGGAATAAAGGGATCCAAAGATTTAAATATTTTTATCTATTTTGATTTTTGTTAACTTTCTCCTTAAAATATTCAGTAGTGACAAAGATGTGGAAAACTGCACTGTAGGAGAATTGGAATATTTAAAGATGGTTGATATTTTTAATTTTAATTTTATATCTTTTGTATAGCTCTACAAGATGTTTTGTAATTTGGTTTCATTATTAAGGTCCAGTACCTGGCAGCCATAGTTTAGATGATATTGTTTTAATACTGTTTGCTTGCATGTTAACAACAAAACCTTTTGGAGGACCCGCAAATCATGATATTGAACACATTGCTGAGGCATTCTGAACATCAAAGCAAGTGCTATGGCAATACCTGTGTAGACTGCTTGAGATGTCCCAGGCCAATTTGAAGAAGAAAAACTGTAAATACGGGTTATATGCTCTGAAAGTATGAATTAACGCATTTTCCAAGCCCTCTGGGTCACTGACTAGGGCATTTGGTGCCCTAATAACAACTGGCAGCATGGCATACCTGCAGTGCACCTTACAATATTAAAGCAAGGTTTTTATGCTAAGACAGAATAAAACTGTACAATAAAAAATGTTCGTCAAAGTTCTTTCTCTTTAAACAGTAATATTCTCTTACAATAGAAAGAAACGTAACGAAAGGCATCTTTAAAATGTAAGAGCAGAATTATGGTCGTGTTTATATTCCCTAAAATAACTAAATTAATTTCTAGCTTTTTCCCTAAGATTTATCTTTGTAGATGTTTAGGTAAAACTAGAAGCCCTTTCTCCCCATCCAGAGTGCAGACTGCTCCTGAGTGACAGCCCATGACATGAGGAGACTAAGCCAACAAGGCACAGGCCAAGCTGGAAGCCTCAGGCTGGACTGCACCCTCTGTGGGCAGGCGGGTGCAGAATAGGAGAGAGGGAAGGGCTGACTCCTTAACTTGCCTACCGAATCGTTTCTCCCTCCAAAAGCAGGACTTAACGTGGGGGACAGGGAGAGAGGTCAGGAATGTTAATCCAGCTCAGTGGCTCTTAATGAGGGTTGAACTGACATCCTGGGATCGTTGAGGAATGTGAGGGGATGTGTTTTGGTTGTCACAATGACTAGGAACCACCACTGGCATTTAAGAGTAAGGGCCAGGGATGGTAAATGTCCACTGCACCATGCTGGACAGTGCCACATAATCAGTTACCCAGCCTGAAGTACCCTTGCACTTTGAGAATACTTGCTGAAGTCCCTCCACGTGGAAAGACAAGGGGGGAATTAGTTTTAATCCAAAATTTTTGAAAACATTTACTAAAGAATCTTTATATAGGATATGAAAGGACAAGGCTTAAAAGAACCTTACTTCCAGTAACACTGTCAATATTCTAGAAATCTGTTATCACATAGGAGTTACCACTCATCCTGTTCTCGGTCAGTGATTCACAAATCTCTAATTCAGAATCAGCTGAGGCGAGTCTTTAACCTACAAATTCCCATGCCCCACCTGGAGAATCCAATTCTGAAATTCTGTCCTGGAGCCTGGGGATCAGTCTAAGTCCCACAGGTAGTTCTCGTCAGCCGGGTTTAGAAAGACCGTCTTTAAACCCTCACAGCTGGCTCATCTAATTTAGCCCCCTCCTTTAAGGGCTTTAGTAGTGTTTCCAAAGTAGATTTAGTCTGTCATTTCCCCATCCTTCCAAATCCAGTATATCTAGGTTAGGACTGAGGCATGAAGAGAGGGAAAGGACTAAGTGGAAGAGGGGGGTGTTTCTGCAGGGTAGAATCTTGGGGGAAACAGGTAGATTGAGACTCAGGTTTCCTCCAAGGTTTGGCTGCGTTGAGTACTGAGACTCACTTTTGTATTCCTAGCATGTAGGGGATGAGTGTGTATTGTTTCCGTGTCTCAGTTTTACATGGCTGTTGTCCCTCTCTCTGGGTTATCTGCCTGAAAGAGAAGCTGCGCCTGCAAGGCCCTGTGTTCATAGCTCAGATCTAATCATGTCTGGGTTCAGCGTTAGAGGATCCTCCTGCTCTATGAGTTCAGGACTATAAGCTGGTTTAACATGTGACGGTGGGGAAAGTGTCATGCTATAAAGTAATCAAGAGGAATCATCTGTTATAGGAGCTGAGATGTCACCAATTGGCTTAGTTTACCTGTTTTTCAGTGTTTTGTGCTTCTTTGGATTTTTTTGCTGAGGAAGATTAGCCCTGAGCTAACATCTGTGCCAGTCGTCCTCCACTTTATATGTGGGTTGCCACCACAGCTTGGCTGACGAGTGGTGTAGGTCTGCTCCCGGGATCCCAACCTGCAAATCCGGGCCATTGAAGGCAGAATATGCCGAACTTAACTACTACACCACAAGCCCCTTCACTGTGTTTAAAAGATGACAAGTATTAGTACAATTGGGATCAAACTTAGAGAAATAGAGTAGTACCATTAATCTCTGAATCTGAAAATGCTAAGTGGGGATTTACTCAGAGCAGGCTGCCATAGTGTCCCCAAAAATAGAGAACAGGAACAACTTCCTGGAAGAGGCATCCCCTGAATACGAGTTGGCCAAATGAGGGAAATGATGTTTGAGCAATGGAGGCCTGGAGGCCAGTGGCAGCTACTCAGCCAGCTAGTGTGTGCACTGGGAAGCTAAAGATGCAGGTCCAGGCACTGCTCTTGTGGGGGTAGTTCCAGCCTTCTGAGGAGGAGGGATGCAAAGATTCTTATCCTGTGTTTCAGAGCCAGTGTTAGTAAACGCAGGCTTGTGGTTTTGAGACATTTATAAATCTGGCTCCGCGAGCATGTGGCTTCTGTTCTAAGTGATGGTGCAGATCTGTGAACCAGAGGTATGGGTGTCCTTTAAATTCCAGCTTGGTTCATACTTAACAAATTTGGCTGACTGATAAAAATGTTTTCAGGTTTAGCTCATGAACATATCAAAATCTAGCTGAATCTGATTCCACTTCATAACGAATGTTGATTTTAAGCAAATGCTTTAAAATGCACTGGTGTTTATGTTGTGGTTTATAAAGAAACAAAGCAGCTCTGTGAGGCCAAAGCATATTTCAGTTCAGTAATAAGGCTTTCTTAAAGGGACTCCTAGTTTAGGTGCACAGAAACAACTGAGAGCCCCAGCAAGTCTTGTCTTAGCCTGCAGACTTGAAGATCAGTCTGAAAGTGAAAGGAGAGAGCGCAAAGAATGCCAGTCTTGAGGGGGTGTGAGAAGCCTGGGCCCAGGGGAGATTGCAGTGAAGTCAAGTGAATGGTTTACAGTCACCCCAGTACAGAGGACAGGCACATGTTTACTAGATGTCTGGAGTGTGCCTCTGTAATCCTGGTACTCAACCTAATCCTGATAATCCTCTGGTGCTAGCCTCACACAGGATTGTTGATGAGAACGCAAATCCCAACATTGCAATTCAGGATTTTGCTTGTGCTGAAATTGTTTTGTAAATTTTTTTTATGGTTAGTTGGGTGATGGTTATCCCTTGCTCCATTACCCAGCGTTTAATAGCATTTCCTTGTCCCAGAGTGGGTTTCTGAAGCCTTGCAGCTTGCAGTTGATAAAATGGAACTAGGTATGGTTTGATTCTGTTTTTAAGACATTGTAAAAAGAATGTTAATGGTATGGAAGAAGGTTTTTAAAAATAGATTAAAAAAGGGAAAGGAGAACGAAAAAAATCATCTACAATCCCACCATCCAGAGCTAATCATTGTTAACACCATTTAGGTTTCATTCTGCCTGGCATTCTGTATAGGCGTGTGCTTTTCAGCAAAAATAGGTTTGTAGTGTATGTACTATTGTGAAACTTGCTTTTTTCTTAATACATTGAGCAGCACTGTTTTAGTACACATATCATAATTACCTATGTAACCAGCACCCAGACTGGGAATCAGAATATTAAAAGTACCCCAGAAGTCCCCCTGTAACTCCCTTCCATTACCCCCTTAAGGGTAGCAGCTGTCTTGACTTCTAAGTGCATAGATGGGCTTTTGCTTGTCTTTGTTCTTTATATAAATGGAATTGCATAGTATATACTCTTGTGCTGCTTTGCTCAGTGTTTGTGGAATTCATCCAGCATTTGGCTGTGGTCTCTTCCTTTTCATGGCAGTGTAATATTCCATTGTGCTAATAGACCACAGTTTATCCATTCTCCTGTTGAATGCCACATTTGGGCAATTTCTACTTTTGGCAGTTAAAATAATGCTGGCACTGTTTTATCCTTTGCAAGAGAAGCCAGAGCTAGAGTGGTTGGGAGGAATACTGACACCTCTTGAGGACTTAGAGTATGATGAAAGATAGTAGTACCCAGTTATGGTGTCATTCCACACCAGTGTGCTACTGCAAGTCATTTGTTACTAACCATAAAGTACCAGAAAACCCTGATGGATTATAGATGTGGACATAGATAGGTACATGTATTAGAGCACATGCGGAGTTAATCCTCTGTGTAGCTAGCCTTTGTCCCTTAAGGACACTGCCCCATCTGTCACCCTTCCCAGTGGCGGCACTGGAGTATTTCTTGCCCTGCAAACCTATGTTGAAGATAGGGGTTTGATGTCCTTGCTCCCTCCCCTCCTGGTAGAATGCTTTCTTCTGTTGAGGCTCATGTGATCCTCTCACTCTTCCTCATTATCATCATCTGATTACTACGTGCCATCTTGAAAAATCTATTAACCTACCTTCCTCTTCCTCTACACTTTGCATCTGAATGACTTCAGCTTCTGTATGGTTCACCCATCTGTTTTGGGAGTCCCCAAGATAATCATACTCATGGCTGTGATTTCTTACAGCAGAAGGGTACAAAGCAAAATTAGCAAAGGGAAAAGATGCATGGCCAAGTCTGGAGGAAACCAGCTCAGACTTTCAGAGGGGACTTTGAAAGTGAAGTCACACAGGATGTGCTGCATTCCCCCAGCAACGAGTTGTTAGAACGTGTGTGGAATGTTGTCTACCAGGGAAGCTCATTAGAGATGCAGTGCCCAGGTTTTGATCGAGGACTGGTTATGTAGGCACCTTCCGCTTGGTACATACCAAAATCCTAGACTCCCAGAAGTAAAGCCCAAGTAAACCACATTGTTTGTACAAATAGCTTAGGCACAGTGAGCCACTCTTAAATGGTGGGAACCCTCCTGAAATCCAGGTTTCCGGATGTCAGCCAAGGGCCACACTTGTCAGCAGGCTTATAGAGGATGCCAGTCAGGCCTGCTGTGTTAACTCTTCTGGACCCATCCCACACCCTGGTTCCTGTGTTGTTCTGTCGTCTTTTCCTCTCATCCCCTCCCATCCAAAGCTGTGGACATACATGGACCTTGTCCGTCGGCCTCAACTGCATCACCTCTGAATCATGGATTTAGACACCCCACACTTTGATCTTCCAACTGGCTTACTCAAGAAATAACTTAAAAAAGAGAGAGAGACCGACCTAACCATTCCCTTGCTCAGCAACTGTTTTTGACCTGGTGCGGATCTCCAGGTCGGAGATCTTTCTCCTTTGGATTCCTTACTGCCTCCTGATTCATCACCATCTCCAACCAGCCTAGACTCCAAGATCCATCATTGTCCTGCAAATACCCTAAACTCTCTTGCTCTTTCTTTGTTCTTCTTGTGCTCCTGCCTAGAGAAACTTCAACTCTGAAAGCATCCATCCCAGAGGGTTGAGTCCTGTGGAAGAGAATCACAATTGAGTGAATTAGTACCGCTGTAAATCTGATTACTGCTCTGCTGGGCCTTTAGCATTGCCAGCAAAACTTACTACTTTTCTGTAATCGCCCTTCTGCAGTCAGCAAATGGTCTTCCCATCTATTTCAAAGAGAACTAGAGGACGTTGGATAGCAACTGCCTCCAGCCTTACAACACTCTCTAAACCTCATCTGCATGCATCCTTTGTCTTGTGGCCCTGTAAAAACAGAGAAAAAAACACCCCTTAACCAACTGCCTATGTTCTGGCTCCCTAACTCCTGTCATTCCCAGACTTACCATATTGATTTACCTCTTTTCTCTGCTTACATCTTCAACTTCTTCCCTCGTAAGGGATCCTTTCCGTTCACATTTGATTACTATGCTGGCGTACTATATAGCATATTAATGTATTGATACTCATATATATTAGTATATAATTGTAATTATGTACATATTCAATTATGTTACAAACTTCTTTTTAAAGAAAATTATGCTTGAATCCTACACCCTAGGAGCTCCTGCTTAGCTCTTTAACTATCAAGATGCCTAATCTTCCTTTCAGTTCTTAACCTACTTGATCTACTCCACTGAAACAACTTTTGGTAAGGTCGCCGGTGATCTCCATTGAGACTTTCTAGTTTTCCCTTCCTGTTGACTTTACAGAAGCGTTCCGTACAGTTGACCTCTTCCTTCCTAAAAGACTCTTACCTTCCTGGCTGCCGTATTCATGTTTTTCCTCCTGCCCCCTCTTGCTGCTGCTCGTCAGTTTGCTTACGTGATTCTTCCACCGCCCCATTTTGGAGTAATGGTGTTCCGCAGAGTTCTACTTCAGCTTTTTTCTCTTTTTTAAGGTACATACTGTCTCTGGCATCAGCCCCGTGGCCTTAGCAATATGGAGTTATTCTCAAATTCACATGTTGCACAGATCTCTCTTCTGAGTCTAGATCTGACTTATTGATACGTGTACCTCTCAATTTTTTTTTTTTTTTTTGAGGAAGATTGGGCCTGAGCTAACTACTGCCAATCCTCCTCTTTTTGCTGAGGAAGACTGGCTAACATCCATGCCCATCTTCCTCTACTTTATATGTGGGATGCCTACCACAGCATGGCTTTTGCCAAGCGGTGCCATGGCCGCACCCGGGATCTGAACTGGTGAACCCGGGGCCGCCGAGAAGCGGAACGTGAGCACTTAACTGCTGTGCCACTGGGCGAGCCCCAAAATAAAATCTTTAAAAAAAGATTCCCCAGAAAGGCTTATAATGAAAGACAGCAGTCAATGCTAACAATTTTATCCCTTCCTGTAGTCTTCTGTTTTTAGTTTTGCTGATTTTCTATGGAAAAGGGAAAACAGTTTATTTATTCAACAAATACTGAGCTCTTACTGTGGAAGAGGTATAGTTCCAATTGCATGGTAAGCAGCAGTGAACAAAACAAACCCCAGCCCTTAGTGGAGCTTGTCTTCTACTAAGAGAAGACAAAATAAATGAGTAAAATATGTAATGTGTTAAGATGCTTAAGTGTTGTGGAAAAAAAGCCAGGAAGGGGGACAAGAAAAGATCTATGGGCTGGAGGGGGCATTGCTGTTGCCATTTTAGGTTAGGGAAGCTGACATTTGAGAAATGGCTCAAGAAGGTGACTGGATATTCAAGCAGAAGAAATTGTAGCTGCAGAGACTCTGAAGCTCACGGGTGTGAACCTAGTGTGGCTGGAGTGGAGTGAGGGAAGAGAGGGTAGTAGCATACGAGGTCAGAGTAAGTGGAGGCCGGTTTTGAACAGAAGAGCGGCAGTCTGACTTCTGTTTGAAAAGAATCTCTGGCTGCTGTGTTGAGAATCAACTAGTAGGACAAGAAGCAGGGATGCCAGTTCAGAGGCCAGTACAGTAATCCAGGTGGTTGTCCCTGCTCCCTGGCACTTGGGACATCAGGCCTGCCTTTCAGTACTGAGTCTGCTGCAGAGGCCTTTGTGGCACAGTCCTGTGGTGGGGGGGCCAGTGTGGCATCCTCAGCGGATTGCTCCTCTGGCCAAGGCTTGGAGGTACGCATTCGCACAGCTCAAAAAGAAAGAATTTAATACGCTTATGGTCAAGAGTCTCCCTCTTCTCTCTGTCCCTCAGGCTTACACCTACCCTCTCCACATGGAGCCGGGTTGTTTCCAACATTTGCTAGTACGAACAGTGCTGAAATGAAGAACTTTATGAATCATTTCACAAATAGGTGAATTTATCTGTAAGATAAATCTACTAACTGGACATTCTAGATAACTGGAGACATAGCTTTGTAATTCTAATAAATATTCCTGTGTCCCCCTCAATAGAATTTATAGCAATTCACACTTCAGCCAGTTTTTGAGTGTGCCTGTTACCCCATATGGTCACTAGTATGGTGTTACCAGACTTCTGAAAATCTTTGCCAGTCTGACAAATAAAAAATATCTCACTACCCCATGCATTTCACTTTGTGAGATTGAACATTTTTTCGTAAGTTGAAGTTATTAGTACTTCCTTTTCTGTGAACTGTGTATATTCTTTCATTATTTTTCTCCTCAGATGTTAGTCAGTCTTAGTTATTTACAGGAGCTCTTTTTACATTAGGGAAAAACCTGATTTTTTTTTTAATTGAATAATGCCTGTACATAGTTACTACAAATGAAACAAAATAGTATCCAGCAAGTCTGCTTCTCTTCCTTAAAAGGCAAATACTGTTAACCCTTTATCTGTATTCTTCTAGAAATTGTCCCTCTCCAAATTGTGTGTGTGTGTTTGTGTGTCCTTTTATTATCAGGAGGAGGAGCCTGTGTAAACTGGTCTTTACCTATTTATCAACTGCAGACCTCCTGATGTGAAGATTTACCCTCTTAACCCCCCCCCCACAGAGATTCACATATCCTTCCTCTGTATCCTCTTAGTATCCTTAGCATAATACTTGATTACGGCTGACATGTAATACTGACTACAACGAAGTGAATATCATTTATAGATGAGCCAAGTAGTATAAACCTCATTATATTTCCTTTCTTATAAAATGTCTTATTCTTCCTGCCATTAAAAATTGCCTATTTTCACATGTTGGTTGACTTTACAAGCTGAAAACTAATAAACAATATTCCGCTAATGATTGTTTAAGAATTCTTCAGCACAGAGCCAAGTGGCGTGCCTTCCTGTAGTGCTAGTATCAAATACTACACCTTTCCCCAAAAAATATTGGGATCAAGATTCAAGATTCAATTATCATTTCTTTCTTAAAAGCATCCACATTTTAATTTGCTTCATGATTGGACCTTGCCTTTCTTCTCCAATTGTTGAATTGTTTTACTTTAGCCTTCCTTTTGCACATTTAATATGTACAGAACAATATGTGACCCAC
This sequence comes from Equus quagga, assembly GCF_021613505.1. Lineage (NCBI taxonomy): Eukaryota > Metazoa > Chordata > Mammalia > Perissodactyla > Equidae > Equus > Equus quagga. The sequence goes on along the minus strand of NC_060279.1, from coordinate 102,648,366 downwards.
AATATGAGCAACTGTGAACCTGTCCCTTAAGCCCAGAACTAGAGCATTACTGACAACCTGCTGTTAGGGCTCCGCTATTCCATTTCTCCTTCACCTGACAGGAAACCACTAGCCTGAATTTTGTATGTGTTATCCTCTTAGTTTTGCTTTTGTTTACATTGTTTTTCCCTAGAATTTTTGATTCGCTCTTTCATGTGTTTTTTCTCTCTCTCTCTCTGTCTCTCTTACTTGGAATCTGTTTCATTCTTCTTGAGCTCACTGATTTTCTAGTCTAATTTAGACAACTTTTTCTTTGGACCATTATTTTCTCTACAGCTTTTTGTTTTTCCTGGAGTTTCTGGATGCCCTTCTCTGTTGCTTGTATTTCCTGCCTTTATCATATAATGCAGTTTTTTCAAGCCCTCAACCATACTACCTATTCGATTTGGACTATGAAGTCTCCTTTATTCTCAGAGACTGTTGTTTCATAACCTTCCACCATTCTGCTAAAATCCAAACATGTTGCTTTTGAGATCTTCAGCAAAGTTATGATCCTGGAATTTCTCCTCATTGCTCTCCTCGGTTAGTCACGGTTTCTTGGATGCCATGCTTTCCGTTCCCTTCTTGGCTAGAATTCCTCCTTAGGGAGCTTTCTAAGAAAGTATATATAAAGGGCCGGATAGTAAGGTGTCCGTCACATCTTCCTCTTTTTTCTATTTAACAACCCTTTAAAAATATAAAAACCATCCTTATCTCAATTGCTGACCGTTGATCTAACATGCAGTGACGTCGAGTCCAGTGCCAATCTGATTCTTTTTCATTGTAGATGATGTTTTTTCTCTCTGGAACCTTAGCATTGTCCTTTATGTTAAGAAATTTTACGATCACTTCTCTGGGTATGAGTCTTTTTTTGTTTTATCCTAGTGTTAGGCTGGGCAGTTGATGGACCCTTTTGATTTAAAGATTCGTGCCTTTCCTTTAGCTCTTTCTCTTGTTACGTGGATGATTCTTGGATGCTGTCCAACCTGTTCTTTCACTCGATCTTTCTCTTAGTCGGATATAAGAGCTGGGAAATTGATCCTTTGTATGTGAGGGTTTTCCTCATTATGTTCTTTACTTATTCTGACTGTTAATCTTGGTCTCCTTCCTGTCGTAGACTTTACTCAAATATCTGAGGAGGCTTGGTTGTCTCCCATTAGAAGAAGGCAGAAGAGTTGCCTTGGGGCTCTGTGCGTGGCCAGGATTTGTCATCTGGCAGGGTTTGCTTTAAGATGGTGATCTTTATCCTTGAGCTCTGAATTCCAGGGAGCTTTGATCAGAGGCGCCAGTATTTCCAGATCCCACAGATCCCTGCGGAGAAGAATCTTCCTTTTACTTGTTTGTTTTGCCCAGGAGTATGTTGCCTAATTATAGGTATTCTAGTTGCAGCAGAAAACAGGATTGTTCACTGCTTGTTGTGCAGACAGTCCTTAGATTAGTTTTCCTGTTTTCAGGCCACTCTCTCCTGCCCTCTGTTGTACCTGCTGCCTCAGAGTCTGAAGCATTTCAGAGTTCCAGGCAGGTAGCTCCTCCTGCACAGAAGCATCCCCGAAGTATGGTCCAGGTGACAGCACCCTCTGCTCTGCCCTGGGTCACCATACTTCTTTCATCTGCTCTAATCAGTCTAGAAGTTTGTTGAAAAATACCTCACAGGGGTCAGCCCGGTGGTGTAATGGTTAAGTTTGCGCACTCTGCTTTGGTGGCCCGGGGTTCATGGGTTCGGACCTCGGGCAGACATACACACCACTCATCACGCCATGCTGTGGTGGTGACCCACGTACGAAATAGAGGAAGATTGGCACAGGTGTTAGCTCAGGGACAGTCTCCCTCACACACACCAAAAAAAGGTGAGAAAAATAACACCACAACTTCTCCCTGCCCAAATCTGTTTATCTATTTAAAATGTAAATATCATTTTACACATTTATTGACATTGTAATGTAGTCTTAAAACAAGGTAAACATTTGTGACTGGTTTACTGTCTGGAACTGGAAATCTGTTTACCTGTCCTCTGGTGTGAAGCACCTTCAACTCTTGGCTATTGTCCTGCACTTGGCTCTTCATCGGTCACCATCCATACTGCACATGCTGCACTCCTCCAGTTCATTTTCTATGCAGTAGCTGGAATGAAGTTTTCGGAACACACATCTGTCAAATTATATCACATCTTAGAGAAGGCATCTGAGCTGTAGCCCTTGAGAGATTGTGTTCTCCTGGAAACTGTCACTGCAACTATGGTCTGATATAGATATGATCACAGTGTCAGACAACCAGAGCCAGGCTGCTTGCAAGAGCCAGCCCCTGAGCAGGGCCTCTTCTCTCCGCAAGGCTTCAGGCCTGGTCTAGGCCTCTGAGTCACGGATCTAAAAATAAGTCACAGTGCTGTGAGCTAGCGGGGCCTCTGTGCACCTCTGGCTCTGGGGCTGGCCAGTGTTGAGCAGCAGTGAGTCCCCGTTCCAACACTGCGCCTGCTCCAGATGGCCCGGAGAGCCGACTCAGCTCCCAGAGGGACGAGGCTTCCGAGCTGCTCACAACCTGGCACTGGGCTTATCTCTAGGTTGTGAACGATCAGAACCCTCAGGCCTATTCTCTGCAAGTGTCTAAAGGACTTCTTGACAAAGCAAGAAATGCCAGGCCACCCCATACTTACCATGACCTCTCCCTGGATGTGTCCCTGGGTCGGATGCCTCTGTGTCTGGTTTCCAGACTCGGGATTTGCTCTACAGCTTTCATCAACCCAGGTCACGATTTATGCTCAAAACATACCTAGTGTCTGGGCCTGCTTAATTTTCTCTTCCAGTTGCTTCATGGTTTAAATCTGGGAATCCTGGAGTCTTCAGACTTCTATTGGACTGAGAGGGGCCACTCTCCTAGTGTGTGTCCCCGGCACAGTCAGAAGATAGCTGCTTTTTCTTTTCCCAGGAATGGAAAGAAGGTGTCAGCATGCTCATTTTTGCATTAGCCCAACTTGAACTTACCTTGTTCTCACTTAAGGAGGCAAAGAAGTATAGAACCAAATAGCACAAGTAATGTCTGTCACAGCCCACTACAAGAAAAGGACAGCCAGCTACAGATGACCTGGCAATGGTGAGCCCGCAGAGACTGTTGATGGAAAGGCTGGCGATACCCCAACAATTACTGGCATGAGCCCCAGGATGCCCTCTGGAGCAGGCTGACATCTTTTTACATTTGATCCCCTCCTCCCAGTGAACAAACTGGGTGTGTACACAGTCTTTAACCTTTCAAAAAGAAAGAGGAGATTAAAAAAACAGCAAATTAGGAATAGATGGGAATTTCCTTAATCTAATAAAAGATATTTACAAAAAATGCACAGCCAACATTACATGCAATGGTGAAGTAGTGAACTCTTTCCTCTTGGGACTGGTATGAACTGTCACCACTTACATTCAGCATTGTATGGGCCATCCTAGCTAGTGCAGTAAGGTATGAAAAAGAAATAAAAGTATAAAGATTGGGAAAAAGAGAAAAGTATCATTTTTAACATGACATGATGGGATATGTATAAAATCCAAACCTATCTACAAACTACTACAATTACTAAGTGAATTATCAACATATATAAAAATCACTTGTTTCTATATACAGGCAACAGTTAGAAAATGAAAAGTTGGGGGCTGGCCCTGTGGCCAAGTGGTTAAGTTAGCGCGCTCTGCTGCAGGCTGCCCAGTGTTTCGTTGGTTCGAATCCTGGGCGCGGACATGGCGCTGCTCATCAGACCACGCTGAGGCAGCGTCCCACATGCCGCAACTAGAAGGACCCACAGTGGAGAATATACAATTATGTACCGGGGTCTTTGGGGAGAAAAAGGAAAAAAATTAAAAAAGAAAAAAAAGGAAATGAAAAGTTAGGGGCCAGCCTGGTCGTGCAGCGGTTGAGTTCACGTGTTCTGCCTTGGCAGCCCAGGGTTCGCCGGTTCAGATCCCTACACACCTCTTGTCAAGCCATGCTGTGGCAGGTGTCCACATACATAGAGAAGATGGGCATGGATGTTAGCTCAGGGACAGTCTTCCTCAGCAAAAAGAGGAGGATTGGTGGCAGATATTAGCTCAGGGCTAATCTTCCTCAAAAAAAAAGAAAAGTTAAAACACTACCATTTATAATAGTACCCCACCAAAAAATTAAATACCTAGCAATCTTGTAAAAGATTTGCAAGACATCTACACTAAAAGCTACAGAATATTTCTGAGGAAAAAATAATCATATCTTGAAGACCTTGGACTAGGCAAAGAGAACACAAAAGGTGATAACCATAAAAGAGAAGGAAATATTGATAAACTGGCCTTCATTGAGATTAAAAGTTTGTTGGGGCCAGCCTGCTGGCATAGTAGTTAGGTTCGTGCGCTCTACTTCAGTGGCCCAGGGTGCACAGGTTTGGATCCCAGGTGCAGACCCACACACCACTCACCCAGCCACACTGTGGTGGTGTCCCACATACAAAATAGAGAAAAATTGGCACAGATGTTAGCTCAGGGCCCATCTTCCTTTAAAAAATTTTTAAAAATTCGTTTAACAAAAGACATCAGGGAATGAAAATTAGAGCCACAACCTGGGAGAAGATATTTGCATTATGTACGTCAAAGGGCTCATAATCCAGAGTATATAAAGAACTACAAATCAGTTTTAAAAAAAAAAATTTTAGATCTTGAACAGAGATAAGTGAGAGTATTCAAATATCTAGTAAACATATGAAAAACTTCTTGACACTTTGTCATCAAAAAAATGCAATTTAAAACCGCAAGGAGATACCATTCTGAGTGTGTTGACATGACAGTAAATCAACTCCTGTGACCTTATGAATGAGTGATGTCCACAGCTTCCTGCCCTCAACATCTCTACTCATCTCCTATAGACTCATGCTATGCTTTCCTTCATGGAGTCAATGCATCTCATGTTCGTTCTTCCTCTTTTCTTGCTGCCGTCTGCTTTTCCCAGCATTTTTGTCTTTTCCAAAGAATCCTGCCTTCTCATGATGTGCCCAAAGTAGGACAGCCTCAGTTTTACTATTTTTGCCTCCAGAAATAGTTCAGGCTTAATTTGCTCTAGGACCCACTTGTTCCTCTTTCTGGCAGTGCAGGGTATCCGCAGAGCTCTCCTCCAACACCATATTTCTAATGAATCACTTGTTTTCCTGTTAGCCTTCTTCACTGTCCAGCTTTTGCACCCGTACCTTGTAACTGAGAATACGAGGGTCTGGATAATCTTGGCCTTGGTCTCTAATGACACTTCCTTACACTTCATGATCTTTCCTAATTATTTCATTGCTGCCCTTCCAAGTCTTAGTCTTCTCTTGATTTCTCGACTGCAGTCTCCATTTAAATTTTGACTGAACCAAGGTAAACAAAATCTTTAACAATTTCAGCATCTTCATTATCTACATTAAAGTGTGATTTTTTTTTTTTTTGAGGAAGATTAGCCCTGAGCCAACTGCTGCCAATCCTTCTCTTTTTGCTGAGGAAGACTGGCCCAGAGCTAACATCCGTGACCATCTTCCTCTACTGTATATGTGGGACGCCTACCACAGCATGGCTTGCCAAGCGGTGCCATGTCCACACCCGGGATCCGAACCTGCAAACCCCGGGCCGCTGAAGCAGAACGTGAGCACTTAACTGCTGTGCCACAGGGCCGGCCCCAAAAGTGTGATTAATCTGTAGTCATGATTTTTGTCTGCTTGTTCAAATACAGCCCCACTTTGCACTTTCTTCTTTTGCTTTCATCAGAAGTTGTTTCAAGTCATTGGTGCTTTCTGCCAGTGAGATGGTGTCATCTACATATCTTAGGTTGTTGATATTTCTTCCACCAATTTTCACTCTTTCATCTGAGTCTTGCCCAGTTTTTCGTATGATATCTTCTACTTACAGATTAAACAGAGGGGGAGACAGAATGCACCCTTGTCTTACACCTTGGCCTGTAGGAAACCATTCTGTCCTGACAGGGGCTTCTTGTCCACAATACGGGTTACACATCAGGACAATAAAGTGCCAAGCCATGCCCATTTCTTTCAGAGCTGCCCATGGCTTTCCATGATCCACGCAGTCAGAGGCTTTACTGTCATCTAAAACATAGACTAATCTGAAATTTTTTGGAGCACTCCAGTAGCTGAAGAATAATTGCAGTTAGATCTCGTGTGCCTCTCCCTTTTTGAAATCCAGCTTGGCCATCAGGCATTTCTTGCTCCGTATAAAGTAAAAGCCTTTGTTGCAGCACCTTGAGTATCACTTTACTTGCATGGGAAATTAGATACCATTCCAGCCCCACAAAAGTTACCGGAGCTTTTTAAAAAAGATCATAACGTCAAGTGTCAGTGAGGAAAGGAAGAACTGGGACTTCTACGCTTGAATGGTGGAGGGTAACTTGGTGCAACCACTTTGGAAAACGAATGGGCCATATCTACGAAAGCTAAATATGTATATTTATGCCCCAGCAGTTTCACTGTCGGGTATATACCCAATAGAAGTGATTGGTTATGTCCGCCAAAAGATATGTGCAAGAACGTTCATACTAGTCATAATAGCCAAAACCTGGAAAGAACTCAAATGTCCAACAGTAGAATGAACAAATGGTGGTATATTTATCAATGAAATACAGTGAAAAAAATAAAAACTTACTCTCCACCACATGAATGAATCTCACAGACATCAGGATGAAGGGAAGAAGCCAGACACAAAACAGTTCATATTATATGATGCCATTTACATGAAACAAACTTAGGCAAAACTAATCGATGGTGATAGAGTGAAACAGCACAGTCATCCCTTGTCCCTTCGTGTGTGGAGGGGCTTGGTTCCAGGACTCCCTGCAGATACTCAAGTCCCTTAATTGGCCCTTCTTCTCCGCAGGTTCCACATTCGCAGATACAGAGAGCTGACTGTAGTTATCTTTGGGGGAGGCAGGGCCTGCTAAAGTATTTTATATCTTAATTGGAGTGGTGCATACGGTATGTATACATAAGTGAAAACTTGAAGTGTGCACTTAAGATTTGTGCACTTTATGTAAATTAAACGTCAATGTAAAAGATACATGGAAGGGGACCTTGAATTCTCTCCAGTGCTCTGCCTGTCTGATACCACACAGACCCCTGGAGGCCTTGCTAACTCACTCCGCTTCTGCTCTCCCCACCCCAGTGCTATGGAAACACATTTTTGTAGCAAACTCTCCAGTGACTTCCTCTTTCTCTTAAGGAGTTCCATCCGTCCCAGCCTGCCTCGTATGATCTAGTCCCTGGGGAAGTACCCTAGCCTTCCCTAAGTTCCTAAAATGAACCAAAGTCCCTCTTGCCTCAGGGCCTTTGCACAGGCAGTTCTTTTCACCTGGAAATCTCTTCCCCAACTAATTGCTTCTCACTCTTTAAATGTCAGTGTAAACATTACATTTTCAGGGATGCCTTCCATGACCTTCCAGAATGTGTTCAAGCCTCCTTGCCGTAGTCTTCTGGAACTCTACTCCACTCCACGGCGACATGTCCTCATTGTGCTTGCGTGTTTATGTTACCTTATCTTTGTCATTTTTGTTTATTCAAATCTGTCTTCCCCACCAAGCAAGTGTAAGGATCACTTTTGTCTTGTTTGCCACTCCATCCCCAGTACCTGGCACAGTGCCTGGCCCATAGTAGGTGCTCAGAAATTTGTTGACTAAATGAGGAAGTCACTTAGTGAACGCCTGCTGTTTGCTATATGCAGCACCAGTGCTGGAGATACAGTCAAGGATGAGATGAATATCATCCAAACTCACAGTCCAGAAGGAGCAAAACTTACAGTTTTGTGAGGGAAATACCATGACTGGGAAAGAACAGAGTTGCAGATTTCAGAGAAGGCTTCCTGGACGAGGAGGCCTATGAGATCATGCTTTCGAACAACTTAAAGAACCCCACAACCAGAGGTGCGTTCTTGGAGGGGGGCAAACTTCTGACAGCTTCTGGACTCATGGTTGTTTTGGATTTGCCTGTGACTGTGCCTGTGCAGATGTGGAATTTTGGGGGATCACAGGATTTTTGAGAAGTAATTTCATTTCTACTTACTGATCTGACAGAGTTTGTGTGAGGCGATGTTTTACTTTCAGGATTTCTCCATATATGTTTAAGGCTACCTGGCTCCCTTTCAATAAGCCCAATCCTCTTGGTGATTCTTGTAAGTGTTGGCTGGTAGGAAGCTCAAAGCTAAGGCAAGCCAAAGGTGGCTTTTAGTTTCATGAGCTCCCTCTTAGATTCTCATTGTTATGTCGGAACTGGATGGCGTAGCACAGACTCATTTGTTGCAGTGTAGAGTGATCATAGTTCATTATTTTGCACTTTAATAGCAATATTTCATGGTAGTGAAATCATTGTAGGTTAAGAGCCAAATTTTAGTTTATAAACTCAGCCTTTCTCCAAATAGTTCTAGTAACTAGGCTTAAAAATGTTATCTGATTCTGCCCAGCTTTGCCCCTAAATGGAAGGCATGAGTATTTGGCAGCCGTAAGGGTAAGGGTTAAGGTTAGGTATGACATTATTGGGGCAGTGAGAAGGCTAGGGGTCTGGGCCCTGAGTCCGTCTCTCACTCTGGAGCGAGTGGGGGAGAAACTACTCACACATACTGCCCTCTGACCCTGGTCGGAACACCTGCTTCCCCAAATTCCACATAGGAGGCAGCCAGCTGTCTGACGAAGGGGAGTCTGTTGCATATGGTCCTGCCATCCAACACCAACATCAAACATGCGTTGAGTATTCCAGATCTCTTTGGGAGGGAGTCCAGGCTCTGTGACCAGTCCCCAAGGTTACACAAGTCACCACTGACACCAGAAACTCAGCCAGTGGCAGGGTTACCGTTCCTGCTTACTAGCAATTAAAGACCCAATTGAGATGCCCCAACGGGACTGTAACTAGGGGCAACCACGTGTAAAATTCTCGGATTGGAGCCATATGGCAACTGCAGAGTTGCTGGGTTGGACTCTGACACTATGTGTTGAAGACATAAAGACTCAGCCCCTGTCGCCCTCCTTCCAGCTGTGCCCAGAGAGGGCGGACAGGCTGCGGGGTGGCAGTCTGTGAGTTACTCCCAGGCATCAGGACTGCTGCCAAGGACAGCCATTCCCATGGCCACAGTGCTCCTTTTGTTAGGGCTAATCAATCCTCTCTTGTTTCAGTGACAAGGAGTTGGGGTTATTACATTTTGATAACCGAAAGGAGAGTCTGCCCACACTTAGGAAAGGGGACAGAGTCCTGGTTTCTTCAACCAGACGGACCTGAGAAGGTCTCATGCCCCTCAATCTTGGCCCCCCGGTGGGTTTACAAATCTGAGGGGATGCTCATAAATTTAATTGTTCAGAACTCCAAGTGTTCAACTCCATACTCTTTACAAGTGTGTGATCGCAGACTCAGCTCTACAAACTGTCTTCTCACAATACTTGGAAGATGCATCTTGCCAGACCAAGACCACAGCATAAACCTTGTAAGTTAGGGTGGCACCTGTGGCCAGGTCCACATACCAGAACCTGAGGAGAGCAAGGTCTTGGCTCTCTGCCAGCTCTGGAAGGGACTGGAGCCGCCCCTGGCTTTCAGGACATCTTGACCTCAAGGCCGAAGCCCCTGTGGCTCCACCCACACCAGGACCTTGCTTCGTCCCCTCCCCAGCACCCACCCTTCCTTTCCCGGTCATAAGCCCTTGGACCCCTCACAGTCTGTGGGGCCTGGAAAATATCCCGTCCACAGTGCAGACCTTTGCAGCTAATAACTGATGGGCATAGACTCCAGGGTGGGCCCTAGCCCATCCAGCGGCTCCCTCTCCTCTCCTCCATCCCGCACATGCGTCCCGACACCTCTGCTTCACCAAGCCCTGCAGAGCCCTCAGGGAGTCTCCCGGCAGCTCCTTCTGCCTGGACCTTACTTGTACCCTAAGGTCGTACCAGGCATCTTGTCCTGGCTGCAGGGGAAAGGGCCTGGACTCCTGGGGTCCAGCCCACCCATCGGGGATCTCCCAGGCCCCTGGCCAGCCCCAGACCCTCAGAACAATCAAAGACAACCTGGGATCTTAGATGTGGAGGTGAGACAGAAGCAGATGGCTCTGCTTGGGAAAGCCCTCTTGGCCACAGCACAGCCATTTCCAGCAGGTGGAGGGTAGAGTGGAGAAAGGACAACGGGATGCTTAAATGGTTACACACAGGGGAAAAGGAGGGGTAATAAACAACTACCTCAGGGAAGCAATGTGGAGAGTGGGGGAGAAGTTTCCCCTTCAGCACATGACCCACGCCACCCTTACTCTCTCTTCTGCCTGGGCCACTCCACCCAAGCTAGACTGGACTGGCCTCGCCCCAGCCTCTCTCTCTACCCAGCAGACAGCCAGTTGCTCTGTGCCCAGAGCGTCTGGCCAGATCTTTCCAGACTGGCTCCCAAATCCTGTGGATTCTGGAATGCAGCTGCCCTTCCTGGGGCTCACAGCCCATCGTGCAGCTTTCACACCCTGCCCAAGGGAGACCAGTAAGGCAAAGTAGAAAAGTTACTCTCTCCAGACTCAACTCCCCTGCCCCTGCCCAGCCCCCCAAGCAAGAACATTTGGCTATGGAAACCACTTCCCTGAGGCTCTTCTTTCAGACAAACCCACCAAAGCTAACATGTAAAAGGCCAGCCTGGCTCTTACTGCCATGAAGAGTGCAGAGGCCAACAGTAATAACTTTGGCTGCTTAAGAAAATCAGTTCTTTAATCTCTTAGGAGCCCCTCTATGTGGGATGTTCATATTTTGTGGCCTTTCTGACGTTAGGAATGGGAAACCCTCATAAAAGCTGGCTGTAGCAAATCTTTTTTTTTCTCAGCCAGGGAAGACAGTTCATGCCAAGGTCAAGGTGCACCTCTGGCCCATCTCACCTATAGAGGGCTTTTCAGTCTCTGAGGAGCTCCCGAAACATCATTCTGCTCACTTCTCGTGGGCAACAACCTCCGAGGCTCTTATCCATCCCGCGGGATCTGGCTCCAACTCTACTTCCAGCCAGATACACGAGGGGCCCAGTGGATTCAGGCAGAGGCCCTGTGCCCTGGCCTGGGCCTTCTTGGCCTCCTAAGTGGCAAATTGAAGTACTGTCTGGAGGTCCCTGGGGCACCATCCCATCCCTGTGTGCTCCAATCATAGACCTCTCTGCAGAGCTGGAGGATCGCAGCTGAAGATGGGGGCTCCAGCAGGGCCCAGCCCCCAATCTCTATACCCTGTGGGCTCCATCCTCTTTTCTTGGTACTCTGATGTGAGGGAGCTTGGAATAAAGAGGTGAATGAAGTAACAAATGTCTCAGACCTGTGTGGTGGGTACATGGGTGTTTTTCCCCTCCTTCTCCATTCTGTGTGTTTGATGAATGAAAACAAATAGTTCAAACCTCCAGGAGGAGGTAAGTATGATAGCTGTGGATGTACTCACAGAGCAGGCTTGATATGTCCACCATACAAAATGTCCTCAGGTAAGCTTGAGAGGTCCAAGATAGCCTGGTGCTCAGAGCGCCACAGAGGCCACCAAAGGGGCCCCAACGTTGGCAGTATTCACACTGAGCTCAAATAAGAACTACGCATGTGGCTGAATGGGTCTCGGAAACCTCCTGGCCCTGGACTGAAGTTTATAGAAGGGGCCCGGATGGTGCCAGGCACGAGTGGTTTCCAGCACATTACTCCGGGGCCATGAGGTTTGGAGTGAAATGAGCAGCAGTGGTTGGGCACATGGTTCAGAGCCTGCCACATGGGGAGGGGACCTCTTTAAGTTCCCATTCTGTATTTACCAGGTGCGTCCAGGCATGGCCACTGGAGGCTTCTGGGGGCTGTAGTAGGAGCTAAAAGGACCTCCAAATTAGAGATGGGCTTGTCCTGAGACTGCAGGAGCCATAGTCGGCCCACTCAGAAGCCAGCTACTATGATCTCTGGTCCCTTTTCCAGCCTACATAGGTAAAATGACACCAGCACCCAGAGACACTTGCTCCAACCTAGCTGACCTCTTCCACCTCACATCCCTTCTCCCATAGCTTGGGTTCCACAGCCCATCCTGTTAGTAACACTCTTGCCCTTCTCTCTGTTATTCAACTCCCAAGCAAATCCTTGCTCTACCTTCTTCACTTACTGAAAGCTGCTGGGGCTAGTCACTCAAGGGGAAAGAGGGTTCTATCTGGATGAATGGTTATCAACCTGAAATAGGAACCTCAGTACAATTTGGAAATTCTACCACATTTCTCGTCAACTCACCTTTCTGCTTTCAGACCTTTTCCACTTTCCTCACGCCTCTGTCCCAAACCTCTCCTCACTCTTTGCTGCAGCCTGAAGTTAACCCATTGCCAAGCATTTTAGACCCCCTCCAGTCCTTTTCAGAACCTCTCAAGATGAACCACATTGTCTCTGTCCTGTATACCTACCCTCTTTTTGTCAACCGGATCCTCCTCTCGGACACTGAAACATGTTAAAGTCTCTTCCACCTTAAAAAACCAACCACCAAAAAAGCCCCCCTTCAATCTATACCCATCTTCAGCTCCTACCCACGGTTTCAATAACGACCTAAGCCCCAGTGACATCTCCAGCCCTCTCCTAAGCTCCAGACCCCCTTCCCCAACTGCCTACTTGGTGCTTCCTCTTTGATGTCAAGTTGACAATGGCACTCAGGCCTTCTTCCTATCTTCCACCCTTCCAAATGTGGTCTTCTTCAGAGGCTTCCCAACACTGTGTCACTACAACGGTGGCTCGTCCCCAAGGCCCAGGAGAGATTTAGGATTCCCTCCTCTTCTTGACCCTCCATATCTATTTCATCACTGACTTTATTCCCCATTGCCACTACTGTAGTCCGTGAGCGGCTTTCAAAGTGTGGGTCACATACCCACTGGTGTAGGAAGGTAACCTATTGGGGGAAAATATTAGAACTTCTATATATACTGTTTTTTAATCTTCTAAAATTCTTTTTGGGTATGTTTTATAATATAAATAGTATATTAGTAGTGTAGTGCATATATGTAATTTATAAATAAACTAGGTGATAGTCAAAACCTTTTTTTTTTTTTTCCGAGAAAGATTAGCCCTGAGCTAACTACTGCCAGTCCTCCTCTTTTTCCTGAGGAAGCCTGGCCCTGAGCTAACATCGTGCCCATCTTCCTCTACTTTATATGTGGGATGCCTACCACAGCATGGTGTGCCAAGCGGTGCCATGTCCACATCTGGGATCCGAACCGCCGAACCCTGGGCCGCCAAGAAGCGAACGTGTGAACTTAACCACTGCGCCACCGGGCCGGTCCCAAAAACTTTTTTTTTGATAGATGTTAAAGAACAGAAAATTTTAGAGGTCTATGTCAGAATCACCTTTTGCTTGGACAACCAAAATAGTCTTCTAACTGATTTCTACATCTATTCTCTTTTTAAACGCATTTGTTTATTTATTGTGGTAAAATATACATAAAATTTACCATTTCAACCATTTTTAAGTGTACAGTTTTGTGGCATTAAGTATATTCACGTTGTTGCACAACCATCACTTTTTCATCTTCCCAAACTGAAACTCTCTTCCTATTGAATACAAACCTCTCATGTTCCCCTCTCACCTGTCTCTGGCAACCACGATTCTACTTTCTGTCTCTGTGAATGTGAATACTCTAGGTCCTCATATAAGTAGAATTGTAGAATATTTGTCCTTTTGTGACTGGCTTAGTTCACTTAGCATAATGCCTTCACTGTTCACCCATTTGTAGCAGGTGTCAGAATTTCCTTCCTTTGTGAGGCTGAATAATATTCCATTGTATGGACATACCACATTTCGTTTATCCATTCATCCATGGATGGACACTTGGGTTGCTTTCTCCTTTTTAACTATTATGAATAATGTTATGAACATGCGCGTACCAACCTACATCCGCTCTTGCCTCCCCTCTGCAGTCTTTCTCCACAATGTAGCCCAAGTAATTCCTTTAAACACACAAGGATGGTAAAAATCACCCCTGCTTAAGTTTCATTAGTTTCCCAACGCTCTCACATTAAGATCTTCTCACCACCCTGGGTTCTTGAACAACACAGAGCCATTGAAGACACCTGCTGTTTCTTCTGCCTTAACGTCCTTTCCTCCCTGCTTCTCCAAATTTTTTTTTCTCCTCCTCCCCTTTAGGACCTCAACTCCCGCTCATTTCCTAGGCATGAATTCCCTGATCACCCTCCTCACCATGTCGGGGGACTTTCCCTCCCTCTTCCACTTTCTCCTCCTACCACTTGTCATAATTGGCACTATATCATCACGCATAGTTATGACATTTTATTGTGTTTCCACCACTAGAGAATAAACTCATGTGGGAGGGCATTACCGGCTCGCACAGTGCCTGTCAGGGCCTGGCATCCAGTAAGCACTCAATATTTCCATAATCAATTTTAATCATAAATCCACGAAGACGCAGCTGACCCCTCCCACCCGGGGGCCAAGCCGTAGTAGAGGAACGGGGTAGCCCTGCGGGCTCTGGCCGCCTGTCCTCAGCTCCCCGCGCAGCTGTCCCCTACGGAGGTCCTCGAGCCCTAACAAGGCAGCTTCAGGCCTCCCCCGCCTCACGCAGCTCGGCTCCCGCTCCGAGCCGGTCGCTCCGTGGCCACCCCGGCGTCCGCCTGGGGCGGGGGCGGGGCCGGCCAGGCGACGTCACTTCCGGTGTACACAGCCGGTCCCGGCGGTGCACTGGGGCCGGGGTGCGTCGCAGGTGAGGAGCGGGCGCGAGCGGGCGCTGCCTGGCCCGGGCGGGCGGGCTCGGCGGGTGGGCGGTGGGCGGTGGGCCGCGGCCGGGCCGAGCCGCTGGACGAGCTCGCCGGCGCCGCTGCGCTCGGGGCCGCAGGGCGGTGGGCTCCCGCCCCTTGCCCGTCCGCTGTGGAGGACGCCGGGCTCTGGGGGCGCTGGCCGGGCGGACGGAAGCCCGGAGGGGCCTCCTCCTCGTGCCCGGGACCCGGGGCGCGGAGGGGACCCTGCGGACGCGGACGGGAGGGGCGGGGGCCTCTCCCTCCGGCCGCCGGGGCCGTGGAGGTCGGGCTGGCGCCGGCACCCGCTCCCGGAAG
Organism: Equus quagga; assembly: GCF_021613505.1. NCBI lineage: Eukaryota > Metazoa > Chordata > Mammalia > Perissodactyla > Equidae > Equus > Equus quagga. The sequence continues at coordinate 102,633,328 of NC_060279.1, read as the reverse complement.
CCCGCGGAGCCGTCCGTGGTGGCACGGCGGCCTGTGGGCGGCCGGGGTCCGCCTGGGGACGCGGCCCTCACGCCGCCCCGCGGCTGCCCGCCGGCCCCGCCGCGCCGGGCCGCCGGGGGACGCGGGTTTGCGGCCCTGCGGAGCTCGCTGGCGCAGAGGGGCCGGGGAGGCTCCGCGGGGACCCTCCGGATGGAGGATCCACGCCCGTGGGGCGAGCGCGGGGCCAGGGGTGTGTCTTCCTGCTCCCTGTGGTGCGAGGAAAGGAGCATGCCTGTTTGGCATGATAAGAATTTTGTTTATACTCCTTACAAAATTTCCCAGATAGACATTCAGCTTGGGGGGCCCGGATTTGAAAATAGCTTGTTCCCACCCCTCACCCCCATTGTAAAAGCAATTCATTCTCCTCTCCTCACATTCCAGACAGCACAAAAAGTATTGTGACGAGATACTTTTTAAAATGGCAATTATCTGCCAACCTACCACTCAGTGACAGCGGTTGCTGACATTTTGGTGATATCAATAAATACAGATTTGTATTATCACTTTTGTGGACTTCATAGTATGCCATTGTATACCATATTTAACCTAGCCCTGCAGATGAACTTGTAGATTGTTTCCAACTCGTCACAAGACAATTCTGCCAAAAGGATTTGTCAGATTGTTGTTTTAGGGTGAATTTACAAATGAGGTCAAAGGTAACATTTATTTTTAAAATACAGTAGTATTTTTTCCTTTGTTGACATGTTTGAAAATTTTTTCTCCATTCCAATGTTATAAAAAATTCCATCCATGTTGCTCATTTCATGGTTTTATTTTTTTACTTTTAGCTATTTAATCTACTTATAACTTAGTTTTGGTTTAAGATATGAAATATTTTCCAAATGGTTAGTTGTCCCAATTTTGTTGAATAAACTGTAACTGCCGTTTTATCGGATTTTAGACTTAAAGTTCTAAGTGTGTGTTTGTAAAGGACTACTTACAAATTTGATATTTAGATTTTTTGTATGCCGTTTGTAAATTCCATTCACAGTATCGTTTTTTTAAATCATTTTCCTTTACAAGTCCAGGAAATATTTCGTGTTTGAGATTTCTTTTTCTTCTTATCTTTTAAAGTAAAGAGTTTATTGCTGTTTCATTTGTTTCCTTGCTGACAAGATAACAAACTCCATATGAAGAGTTCAGGTTTGTTGTGGCAACTTTTCAGTCTGGCATTTGAGATTCTAATCTTCCTCTATTTTTGCACACGAATACGTAGGTTAGCATTGGAGACCAAGATAGAAAAGTTCTCAGATTCCCTTGGCAAGCTTGGATTTTTCAATCTAAAATTATCTCTGGATTTTTGGAAGACAACGTGTTTTCAGCATCCTTTAAAAAAAATTTTAAACAAGTTGCACATGATTCTGCTGAAAATTTTACTAGGTGTTTAATCTGTTGAAAACCTGCAGCCTAATACAATACACCAGAAGCTTTATGTCAAGTGGGCCTTGCAAGTCTATAGGAAAATAATTTGTACCTGAGAGTAGGCCGGGGCATCATATGGGTTGAATGTCCACTCTCTCTGTTTTCCTTCTGTGACCTTGTCCTTAGTGAAAAATGATGACCTTCCTAGATGAACAAAGGATGTTGGTTTGAATAAGGAATTGCTTTATTTTGGAGTCAAAGTGGGATGCCATTTTCTCTTAATGTAAGTGCACAGAGAGCCTGAATGTATCAGGGGTTGTGCTCCAAATGTGTTTGTCTCTACTGAAACTGTCCTCTCTAGGGTGCCCTGATTGATAGCTGCAGTGGCTGCTGCTTACTCATTGACCTTGACCGTAAATATTTGGCCTGGTGAGCCACACTTTCTTGCTGTTGTGAATCTCCTCTTGGTTCGCCTTCTTGGCTTGGAGTTATTGTGGTCATTTTCTTAGCTTTGTGACTGTACTTTTTCATTGTCTTTGCTGCTTCTCTTCTTCCCACGTCTGCCTGGGAGCATTTTCTAAGTCCTAGCTTCATGTCTCTACCCCTTTCCCCCAATACATGCTCCTTCTCACTCATCCAGTATGTGACTTCCAGGCAGAGGACCACTTCACCCCTTCATTCTGCCTCCACTCAGTGACCCCAATGCAGACTTTGCCGCAAGTCATTTTTTTATCTCCCTCTAACTGACCTCTGGACATGTTCCTAAGGCCATACTTTCTCCAGGTGATGGATCCCTTCATTGCTTCCCAAGGTGGCTTGTCATTCATGCCTCTACAGTTCTTACCAGCTGACATATCACATCTTATCTTCCTTCTTGGTTCAAGCTGTATTTGCCATTTGCTTTCCATCTGTACAGCTTGATTTAAACTCTGTACCTTTCTCTGAGGGACTTCAGACATAGTCAGGTCCCACCCCACATGAGAAAGATGGCACCCAATGAATTTAGTCAGCTTACATTTGTGGAGTACTCACAGTATGGGCCAGTTACTATACTGGAAAATTGGAATATAGAGCTGAAAGGCACAGCCTGGGGAAGAAAGCCAAATAAGCATTTGCCGTAAAGTAGCGTAAATGCTTAGAAGAGGGAGACACATAATAAACTCTGCCAGGTTTCAGAGGTTCACTGCTGTTTTCTCCAGGGCCTGGATCACAGTGTTCTGGGAGCAGTTAAGAATTTGATGAATGAATGAATCAGGGATCATCTGAGAGTGAAATCAGAGTAAATGTTGTGCAAGTCAGCTATCTATAGAAGAGATATAAGCCAAGAGACATTTTATAAATGTAATTTGGAGAATTTCAGGGAAAACTTTTAAGTTCAATTGAACTGACCCAGCTATAACCCCAGGAAGGCATGATTGGAATGTGTTTGTAGCCAGAATGTTTAAACTTAATTTCGTATCATCAGGAGAAAGATTGCATTTCTAGAAGGAAAGGGTTGGAATGGTGTCTGTGGAAATTGGAGTGGTGGGTCCAAGAGAGGAATTGGAAGCAGTGGCTGTAGCGCTGTCTGGGGGCCCTGAGTGGAGGAGCTGTGTGCAGTCCTCCACTGGCCTCTGCCCTACCACACAGATGGCTGCATCTCTGTTGATGCCTCTAGCCGAGAGAATCTTTCTCTTCCTTGGCTTTCGTGCTCCTGATACCTTCTAATTAGAGCATGGCTTCACATGGAGATTTCCTGTCCAGGAAGGAATGTGAGTGGTTGAGATCTCTGCATCCAGATTGCTTTGGTCAGATCCCGGTCTTCGGATGCTGGCTAATCTCTCCATTTCCCCATCTGTAGATTGGGGATAATGGTAGCACCTTCCTCTCTGCTGCCTGGCCCCTGGCTCAGTAAGTGTTTGCTTTCATCAGGAGAGCTATAAACTTAGTAACTGGCCTTCTGGTTAATACATCAATCATCTTTGAGCTTAGGTAGCTTGAATCAGTCCCCCTGAACCTGCTTGCTCCTGGGTGCACTGACAAAACTGCGAACCAGAAGGTGAGAAGTCATGACAGATGGGCTCTTCCCAAACTGCGTGTCCAGAGAATCCAGTTGCGGTTATCAGGGAAGACTTCCTGGAGAATGCCATGCCTGAGCTGCGTACTGTGTGAAAAAGTGAGTCCAGCACCACATAAGGGGGAGAGGACTTTTTTTTTTTTTTTTGAGGAAGATTAGCCCTGAGTTAACTGCTGCCAATCCTCCTCTTTTTGCTGAGGAAGACTGGCCCTGAGCTAACATCCGTGCCTGTCTTCCTCTACTTTATATGTGGGACGCCTACCACAGCATGGCTTGCCAAGCGGTGCCATGTCCCCACCCGGGATCCGAACCGGTGAACCCCGGGCTGCCAAAGCAGAATGTGTGCACTTAACCACTGCGCCACCCGGCCGGCCCCCCGCGGGGAGAGGACTTTTAAGCAGGGCAATGACAAGTACAGAGGTATAGAGATAAGCAAGCATGAGGTGTATGAGCTGCAGGGGATTTAGGGTAAAGGATGGACAGGTATGAATGAGGGAGTAGAGAGAAATGAGATGGGAGAGGAAAGTGGGGCCAGCTCTTCAAGAGATAATAATATCTGATGGGCACTAATAGTGTGTTAGGTGTTATGTCAATCCCTTAGACTCACTGGGCTAGCAGGGTTTGGTGCTAAGTGCTGTATGCATATTACCTGGTTTGGTCCTCACGACAACCCTATGATGTAGGTACTTAGTGTTACAGGAGAAGTGACATGTCAAATGTCACCTCGAAGGTCTCTCTGCCTCTTGGTTCAGCCTGCAGACTGCTGCAAGGCCACCCCTCCATGTCTTTTGTACATTTAAAAGCCTTTTGTGACTCCTATTTCCTGATGAAATCCAAGCCCACCAGGATCCTCTGACTTCATGATACCATCCAGGGTTAAAATGTGAAAATATATGTATCTTAGAATTGAATAAAAACAGCATGGTGCAGATATGCATCAGGCTCAGAGAAATATCATTCAGTGAAAAAGGCGAAATGCAGAACAACGTGTATATGTGCCCATTTGTGTAAGAAAGAAACAGAGAGAGAGACACGTGAAATAGGTTTCTAAGTGCAGAAAAAATTTCTGGAATGACAGAAAAGAAACAATGGTTGCCTTTGGGATGAGACCTCAGAAATCTAGGCTGTTAGAGTGACCTACCTTTTTCTTGCATGCTCTTTTGTACGGTATGAATTTTTTTCACTGTATGTGTATTTTCAACTAAAAATTAATAAAGCTAGGGTCCGGCTCCATGGCTGAGTGGTTGAGTTCATGCGCTGCACCTTGGCAGCTCAGCGTTTCCCTGGTTCAGATCCTGGGCATGGACCTAGCACTGCTCATCAAGCCGTGCTGAGGCTGCATCCCACAAAGCAGAGCCAGAAGGACGTACGACTAGAATATACAACTACGTACTGGGGGCTTTTGGGAGAAGAAGAAGGAAAAAAAAGGTTAGCAATAGATATTAGCTCAGGGCCAATCTTTAAAAATAAAAAAAATTTAAATGTCTGCTGTGTCCAAAGCAGTCATTTATAGAGAGGGAGTGTCCTATAGAGGTCAGTAGCAAGGGCTGTATCCACACTGCTTGGGTTCAAGTCCTGCCTCTGCCACTTACTAGTCACTAGCCTCTAAGTCACATAACCTCTCTTTCCCACAGTTTACCCTTTCTGAGGATGGGAGCCCTCCTGGGGTTATAGTGAGGCTTAAATGAGTTACTGTTTGTGAAGTGCTCAGAACAGTTCCTGACAGGTGTGGTTTCTTCATGGTGATGGTGGTGGTGTGGCCCTGTACTGTGCCCTGTGGTGAATGTGAAGATAGATCCAGCCTCTGCTTACTACTCACATGGAAAGGGAAAGCATACAAAGCTGGTGACGAGCAATGACAGCGGAGGCTGCAGGAGCTCAGGAAAGGCTCCTTGGGAACTGAAGGGGCACAAGATGTTTTCATCAAAACAGTGGGTCTTTCTTTTTTTTTTTTTGAGGAAGATTAGCCCTGAGCTAACATCTGCCGCCAGTCCTCCTCTTTTTGCTGAGGAAGACTGGCCCTGAGCTAACATCCATGCCCATCTTCCTCTACTTTATATGTGGGACGCCTACCACAGCATGGCTTGCCAAGTGGTGCCACATCTGCACCTGGGATCCGAACTGGCGAACCCCAGGCCACTGAAGCAGAACATGCAAACTTAACCACTCTGCCACTGGGCTAGCCCCAGAAACAGTGGATCTTAAATATGGGTAATTTCTAGAAAAAGTGAAAGGAGGGAAGGCACAAAGGGACTTGTTCCAAGGGTGTTTTGTGTCCCAGATGGATTGAGGCAGAGAAATGAGACAGGAAAGCCTTGAGGGAGCCTGAAATTGGGATATGTCATGTGATGGCAGGTCATCATTATATGGCAGAGTTTTTCTTAGCATATATAAAATAATAATGATATGATTTATAAATGATGACATCTTAGGTTTGATGAAATCTGGTAGCTCTGCCTTGATCTTGAAATGGCTGCAAGGTGTTCCTATATAATTGATTTAATGAACTCCTTAATGCAGGACATGTGGGTTACTTCCAGGTTGATGCTTGTAGACAGTGCTGCCAGTGAGTGTCCTTGTTACAGGCCTCTACATTTACTGAGTCTGTTTCCAGGATTCATTCCTAGATGGTATCGCTTTGTTTTTTTAAGCCATTTTGACTATGTTCCTCATGTCTGGGCCACTGTCAGATGTGTGCTTTTTCAAATTGGTAGTTGCAAAGAATCATAATGGGAAAGTTTTTGTGGAATTAGAGCTGGATATTACCTGAAAAAAAATCTAATTTTCTTATTAAAAATGATTTTTGGGGGAGGCGGCCAACCCTTTGGCCTAGTAGTTAAGTTCAGGGCACTCCACTTCAGTGGCCCAGGTTTGGTTCCTGGGCTCAGACCTACACCACTCCTCCATCAGTGGCCATGCTGTGGCAGTGACTCACATAGAAAAAGAGGAAGATTGGCAATGGATGTTAGCTCAGGCAGTCCTCCTCAGGAAAAAAAGAAAGATTTTGGGATTAGGTGCTAGCGTGACTGGGAAATCTGGGAATACCTGAGTCTTCCCCAACCCCAGCCCCAGGTCCCAGGGGTGGATGCGTGTACCTGAGAACAAGGCAGAGGAAAGCTGGCTGGGCTCTGAGGCTTGAGTGCTGCAGGCTCTGATAACCTAGGCAGGGAGAGACGAAAGTGGTCCCTCTCACCAGCTCACCAGGAAGGTCTTGCCCCTGGGTCTCAAGGTAAGAAGGAATGCGGCCACATCCTTTTTGCTTCATTAACTTTGTAATGTGCTTTATAATGCGAAGTGGTCCCCCTCCTCAGCCTGGTCCTGGCTCCTCTTCTGGCTTGGGGCTGAAAGAAGAGGGAGTGGCGGGCAGGGAGTGGTGGGCCGGGAAGTGGGAGGAGCCCCACCGCCTTCCCCTCTGGAGGACACAGGGCAGCACTCCTTTTACTTTGTTGCCAGGACTTTGGAAGTTGGGGCCAGAGCTGCAGGAAAGTAAGTAATATATTTGAAAGTCGTAACTGTGTGGTATTGGGGTGGGGGGGGGGGGGCTTTTGGTTTTTTATTAATAGTAGGCCAGAATGAAGAATTTCAGTAGAAGATAGAATGCTGCCCTCTGACTAGTCTCTGGTCTCTCTCAGAGCAGTAACTTCCATGTGCTGAGTGAGACTCAGGGCGTGCTGAGGGCTGTGCTTTGTGGATGTAATCCTCACCACAGTTCTGAGGAAACTGAGGCACAAGAGCTCAGGTAACTTGCCCAAGGTCAGAGAGTTAGTAAGGCCATTCATTCAACTGATAATTACTGAGAGCAGCAGTTCATATCTAGGTCAGTCTGATCCCAAACCCATGCCCATCACTGCTGCACTTTAGCAGTGCGTGTTTCCATGAAGTCTCTTCGAATTGGAACATCTTACCTACAAGGTTAAGAGCATGAACACTTTTTTCCTTTTTTGCTCATTAGGCTGTAAGCTTGAGAGCAGGAGTTGTGTCTGTCTCATTCACCGCTACATCCCCAGTGCCTGGAGCAATGCCATGAGCATAGTAGGACCTCAGCAAATGCTTGAGTATGTTAAGGCTCTTGGCCTAGATAAGTGGCAAAGCCTGGAAACCAGTCTGGTAGGGAGCCACTGCTCTCTGGGGCTATCTTCCCTGCTGGGGAAGGAGGAGGGGAGTTTCCTTGGATGTCCTCTTTGCTAAATATTTGACCTGCTGGAATGTTTATGGGGGAAAAAAGGGCTTCCCAGCTGAGTCTCCGACTTGCTGTTCTTTTTGGGAGATAGGAAGGCTTACTGGGTGTGGAAAATTGGAGTTAGCATTCCCAGCCTGGGGGAGGGAGCTGCTGTAATTATCCATTGATAAAATTTTTCATGGGTGCCTTAAATGTTCAGAAATGTTCCTGATCTGAAGTGTATGTATCAAAAGTTTATATAATTCTTCTTTGTAGTAAGAGAAATAATTTCCAAATTACAGTTCGATTTACCTATGTGTATATAAGCTTCTTGATAAATACTTGTTTTTCCCCGTTTGAAGTTAATTTTGGATAAGTTCCACAATGGAAGTTGTTAAGAATGAGTAGCACTATAGAATTTTGTTTTCTTAAATAACTTTCTAGTGGATACATTAATTTTTAGTGGTTCAACTTGCTTTTAGAAGTTTGGAAACTTTGGATAACTGGGCCGAAGCTAGGCTTAAACAGAGCTGAGCGTATCAAGGCCTTTTCACACTGTAACACTGTAATAAAAATAAACCGCAGGTTTTTAATAGATGTAAGTTTTTTTGAAAATTTTTAACAAATTGGATTTGAAAAAGTTACATCAGTGTTTTGTGGTTTTAAAAAATGATCTGCTTTAAAGTAAGTTATTCCTATTCCTTGATTTACACTTGAAGACTATTTTATTTTTATTTTTATTTTTTGTGAGGAAGATCAGCCCTGAGCTAACATTCATTCCCAGTTTTCCACTATTTTGTATATGGGATGCCGCCACAGCATGGATTGATGAGTAGTACATAGGTTCCCGCCCAGGATCCAAACCCATGGACCCCAGGCCTCCAAAGAGAACACGTGAACTTAACCACCAGGCCACCGGGCCAGCCCCATAAGACCATTTTAATTTATAGGTAAAAACTTTATTTTACCTGAGGAAACTTTCAAAAGTTTAAGAACCAACTTTATTCACCCTTTGGTGATGTGTGGTGGTAGTTTGGAGATAAACCTTTTCTTGGCAAAGCTTGCCCTCTTTTTTATTTTTCTTCCTTTGAAGATTTCTGTTTAATGAAGATTTTTTTTGGCTCAGAGTGTTCCTCTGTTAAAATTCTTTCAAAAGTTCTAATACTTGTTTTAATGGCAGCAGGATTTGAGAGTCTTTTGACTTCTTAAGAAGACTAAATATGAGTCTCAGAATATAGTAAGTTGAATTATTTCTAGAAAATCAGACAGATAGGTAGGCCTGTCCTCACCAGGACGAAGTAATAGTAGATTTTTTTTCATTAAATGTTCACCATTTTTCTTCGTGTGAAACTGAATATATGGTGATTACCATTCATTTCATTTACCTTTCTCTTTATTTATGTAGTGACTATTTAAGAAATAAACTACTCTTGATCTTCCTCTTTCTCCCCCCCAGATTACCCTCAGTTTAAACAAAATTAAACCTTGGCCTTCTTTTATTTGACTGTTTAACATTTTTGGCCTATTTTTTTTTTTAACCTGTTATTTTGAAAAACTTTCAACTCTGTTGACTTTGTGGTGAGAAAACTTTTTTCTTCCACTTAAATAAAATTATTAGTTTGTAGATTATCAAATATAAAAGCTCTCCAGATGTGCTAATGATAACTTGCTTTCTTTTTGTAGAAGAATGTCCTGTTTTGTGGCAATGACTTGCAGAGCAGGTGTCAGCACAAGAGGCCTCAGGAGGAACATGTGGAGGCGGTTTCTTCTCCCATTAGACCAGAAGCTCCTTGACAGCAGGCACTGTTAGCTTCTCCTCCCTGGGTGTCTAGAGCATTCAGGCACAGCTCACAGGTTGACCCATGTTGGTGGGGTAGGGGTGCAGAAGCATCTTTATTTTAACTACGATAGATTCTAGTGTTGGTTAGAATTTTTATTTAGTAGGCTTTTTTTTTATGAAAACTTGAGTTTTCACAGCTTGGTGTAGGGTAACATGGGCTTCAGATTGTGCTAACTGATCAGCTATTTAGTAACTTTTTGTTTTAACAGCAGTTTTAGTAGCCGCTTACTGTCTAGAAGAAAAATAGTTTAATCTTGGCCTTCTGAAAACTTTTTCATTGACATTTTTTACTCTGATAAGACTTTAATGTTTCGGAAGTTTTTGCATGATTCTTAAAATTAACATGCTTTAGTATTAACTTCTTGGAGGCTAGAGTCCAGTTTTGCTCATATTTTTTGGAGGGGCCAGTCTCCCGGGCACAGAAATATTCTGGGCTTGGTGGACCCAGAAGTGTCACTTCCTTTCTTCTGGCTTTGGCTCTCCATGAGTGCCTTTCCGTTTTGATGTTTTAATGATACCCTCCCTGCTCAGTGATTTGTGTTCAGGAAGCTAGGCAGTGATTACTTTTGTTTCTGCTTTGTGAACTTCCTCCTCCACTTCCTATTTTTACCAAGCAACTACAGGAAATGAGGCTGCTTCTGGCTGGCTGCTGCTCAGCTCTGATTTTAGGGGGTAGAGGACAAGGCCTTAGGGCCTGAGCCATTTAAAGCATTTTCCACCTTTGTCTTTTCACTGCCGCCTTCCTGTAGGAGTCATAGGAGCACAGTTTTGTGATTGGGTTGAGATGACGACAAGTCCTCCTCAGCCTAGAGGTGGGGGGTGCTGCTCAGCTAGAAGGCAATGGTTTTGTGAAGTAGGTGAGGAGTTTTCAACAATAACAGTAGGGTTGAGGCGTCACGGCCCTGGGGCCCAGTGGCTGTCATGGGTGAACGGTTTGGCAGGAGCACAAGGTGTGTTGAAGGGACCTGTTGCAAGTAAGGCTGGCAAAGTGGATTCTGGTTACTTTGTGGGGCCTTAACTGGCAGGCCCAGAGTGAACTGAGGGGCCCTGCTGCTCTCCCAGATCTTTGACCAGGGCCTTAGCCTCTGTGGCACTCCTTCCTCAGAACTCATGGCATTGTTTTCTAAACCACTTATTTAGCCTTTACCCACCTCTTTTCCTGGGATACCTCTTACTGTCTTATGGACGGTAGCTTAATTTGTGGGGCAAGTTTGTATCTTCTTCCTAGAAAGAAGTAACTTTTTATACATTAGGTAACTTGAATGTGGAAGGAGGCAAAGCATTTGTTTAGCAGTTTCTTAATAGCAGCACTCTTGACCTTTTGGGTGGCTAATTCTTTGTCTTTGTGTGAACAGGCGGGCTGTCCTGTGCATTGTAGGATATTTAGCAGCATTTCTGGCCTCTGCCTGATAGCACTCCCCCAGTTGTGACAACCCAGAAATGTTTCCAGACATTGCCAAATGTCCGCTCTGTGTGTGTGTGTGTAGCATTTGTGTTAAAGGATTGAAACCTGAGTTACTAATTTTATGAAATGGAATAAAATAGAATGTTTGGTTCTTTGGGATTGGAGCCATTTGTTAGTTTCTGTTCCAGTATTTGACATTCTCATACATTTTTAGTTTGCTACTTGGATTTGCTATTGTAAAACAGCCAACTTTGAAGTATACTTTCTATGTGCTTTCATTGAAAGAGCTGGGGCCTGGGCATCCGGCAACTTGGCTCTGCTCCTCATAGAAGGCATTCTCTCAGCCTTGATCTTACTTGCTCCAGAAGGCTAGTTTCTTGGAAGCTGAACAGTGTGGGTATAAAGGAGAGAATGAGAGGCATTTAGTAATAGTAATACTAGCTAACATTTATGGAGCAGTTGCTGTAGACAAGGGAAATAGGACTGGTGGGATTGAGTGGTTAGGTAGAAAGGTAAGGGAACAGGACAGGGACCATCTGGGATAACACCTTAGGTTTAAGCTCAGAGTTGGTAGTGCCTTTAACCAAGGTAGTAAATACAGCAGGAGGAGCAGGGAATGGAAGGATGACTAGGTAAAATGTGAAGGACTCGAAGACAGGAGTCTAGCCCTGGGAGAGAGGGGTCTTGATTGGAAAGTTAAATTTGGGTGTCATCAGCAAGGGATATGGGTCTGATCTCCTAAAGAGAGGTCACTTTACTTTTCTTCTCATTGCTGCAGCTCAATTCCTATAATTTCCAAGAAGCCTATAACTTCAAAGCATCTCCTCAGAGTGATAAACAGAATGTCATGGTCTGGATATTTGACAGAGGTAGAGTAGTGCAGTGATGGAGAGCTCAGCCTCTGGCGGCTGACTACCAGGCCCCAACCCAGCTCTGCCTTAGCCAAGTGGCGAGAACTTGAAGAACTCCCTTAACCTCTTTAGATATCTCAACCACCTCACAGGGTCACTGTGAGAATTAAATCAGATAGCGTATGTAAAGTGAATTGCACAGTGCCTGGCACTTACTGCTCCTTCAGTTAATGTCAGCTCTTTTATTTTAGGGTTCTGGTGAGGAATAAATGAGATTACGTATCGAAAGCTCCAGATATAATGCCTGACACATTGTAGGCACTTAATGAACGGTCCATTTTGTTGAGTACTTGTGTGAACATGGCATGTCAGCAGCAGCTTTTTTTTTTCAAGCAAAACCTAATTTCTAGCACTTAACTACTGCCTTAGTGGATGGCAAGGCTGACTGTATGAATGCTGTATAGAAATAACCATTAAATAAATACTGAGGGTGAACTGATCGTTCAACGAATACCTGTGGAGTGTTTACAGTGTGCTTAGCACTCTCGAATGTCTTGAAGGAGGGCAGTGATCTGGGGCTTGGAGGTGGCAGGGAAACACGGGAACTGGTAGTTGTGATATGGTATGTTACAATACAGCAAAAATAATGCTAAGATGGGGCTAAAAACAGGGTGTTATGGTAGCACACAGAGGGGCTCCCAGCTCAGTCTTTGTCAAGCTGGCTTCCCAGAGGAGGTGACGTCTATGTTAGACATCCAGGAGTGGGAGTAAGCCGGGGAGCTTTCCAGGCAGAGGGAACTTAACATGTAGATGGTGAGAGGGAAGATGGCACAAGCAAGAATTGGGCAATTTCAGGCAGAGTTTTGGGGCAAGAAACTTGGGAAGAGTAGTGGAGAGCCATGACATATTTTAAACAGGAGCATGGCGTGATTAAATTCCCTCTAGAACAATCACATGGCTACCAGAGGGGAGCAGTCCAGGTATTTGGAAGATCACTGAGGAGGCTCGTCAGTAATTCAGGCAAGAGGTAAAGATGGTCTAGCTTTGGATTGGCAGTGAAGATAGAGAGAAGGGAAAAGACTTGAGAGATTAAGGAGGTAAGAAGGATATGACTAAACGATTAATTGGATGTAAAAGAGTGAGTAGTAGAGGATAACTCCCAGGTTTCTGGCCTGTTCAAGTAGGTGGATGGTGATGCCATTCACCAAGACAGGAAAGGAACACTGAAGGACTGAAGAAAGTTGGTTTTGGACTTTTGATCTGGGGACCTGTCCAGTAGGCAGTTGAATATTTGGACTCTGGAGCACAGGAGAAAGATCTGGACTAGAGAGATGGATTTAGGATTCCTCCCAAGGATATCATGTTGATCATAGAAACAGACAGGGCACAGCTTAGAGCTCTGTGGAACCACAGCACTTCAGGTCTGTCAGAGGAGGAGTGGCTCAAATAGGCAACTAAGAGTAGCCGGAGGGGCAGGAGGGGAGCTGGGAGAGCCAGCGTCTTTTCATAGCAGCATCTATGGAGTTGCGCTGCACTCTTTCTTCTTCTTCTTCTCCCTCAAACCCCCCCAGTACATAGTTGTATATTCTAGTTGTGAGTGCCTCTGGTCATGCTATGTGGGACGCTGACGCAGTCTGGCTTGATGAGTAGTGCCATGTCTGTGCCCGGGATCAGAATCGGCAAAACCCTGGGCCACCGAAGCGGAGCGTGCGGACCCAACCACTGGACCACGGGGCCGGCCCCTGCTTCGCTCTTTTTAATATGATAACATATAAGGGGAGACAAAAAAGTAGAGTCATAAAAAGGGAGGGAACAAAGAACTGAATCTTTCTGGCATTTTCTCTTGCCTGGATAGATATTTTGAATTCATGATTGTTGAGAATAAAATTCTTCAAAGCATTTTTCTGGAGTGCATTTCTAAATATGGCTTGTGTCATTCTGAACTGACAAAAAAACATAGAAATGGTTGGGCTTTGAACTTCATAGACAATAACTTCACTAATCTCCCTAAAGAATTTCCTGTGGTGTCTCCACATTATCAAGAGTAGATATTTAGATTTACATGGTTGTAGACTGGAGAAGAGAGAAAATTTTCTGTATTTTTTCTCTGAGGAGGGAATTGTTTGTGGAATGGTTCATCTTTTTTTTTTATGACAGCTTTATTGAAATATAACTTACATACCTTACAACTTTACCCATTTAAAGTGTATAATTCAATGATTTTTAGTATATTCACAGAGTTATACAATCACCACCAGCACAGTCAATTTTAGAATATTTTCGTCCCTCTGAAGAGAAACCTTGTACCCATTAGCAGTCACTCCTCGTTCTTCCCATCCACCCCAGCCCTCAGCAACCATTAATCTACTTTCTGTTTCAATGGATTTGCCTGTTCTGGACATTTCATATTAATGGAATCCTACAATAAGTGGCCTTTTGTGTCTGGCTTCTTTCACTTAGCATAATACTTTCAAGGCTCATCCATGTTGGCATGTGTCAGTACTTCATTCCTTTTTATGCCTGAATGATACTATGCAATTGTATGGCCGTACTGCATTTTGTTTATCCATTCATCAGTTGATAGACATTTGGGTTGTCTCCACGTTTTTACTATTATGTAGAATATTGCTGTAAGCTTTCATATACAGGTTTTTGTGTAGACGTATGTTTTTCATTTCTCATTTCTCTTGGGTATACATAGTTGTGGAATTGCTCAGTTATATGGTAATTCGAGGTTTAACCGTTTGAGGTACTGCCAGACTGTTTTCCAAAATATCTGCACGATTTTACACTCCCACTGACAGTATGTGAGGATTCCAATTTCTCCACATCCTAGCCAATGCTTGTTATCCTCCGTCTTTTTGATTATAGCCGTCATAGAGGTTGTGAAGTGATGTCTTGTGGTTTTGATTTACCATTTCCCTGATAGCTAATGATGTTGAGCATCTTTTTATGTCTTATTGGCCATTTGTCTGTTTCTTTGGGCAAATATCTGTTCAAGTCCTTTGCCCATTTTAAAATTGAATTTTTTTTTATGTTTGAGTTGTAGGAGTTCTTTATATATTCTGGATATTAATCCTTTTCAGATATATGATTTACAAATATTTTCTCCCGCTCTGTGAGTTGCCTTTTCACTTTGTTGATAGTGTGTTTTGATGTACAAAAATTTTAATTTTGATGTAGCCCAATTTGTCTATGTTTTCTTTTGTTATCTAGCTATTGCTGTCATATCTAAGAAATCATTGCCAAGTCCAAACTCTGGTTTTCTTTGTTGTGCTTTTTTCTCCCCAAATCCCTCCAGTACATAGTTGTATATTTTAGTTGTGGGTCCTTCTAGTTGTGGCATGTGGGATGCCACCTCAGCGTGGCCTGACAGGCGGTGCCGTGTCCGTGCCCAGGATCCGAACCGGTGAAACCCTGGGCCGCCGAAGCAGAGTGCACGAACTTAACCACTTGGCCACGGGGCCGCCCCCATCTTTTCTGGTATTTTTATAGAACCTAAAATACGTGTTTCTTCTGGGGTTTGATCTGCTTTTTATCTTAGTTGTCCTTTTTTGTCCTCTTGGTTGTCTTTCACTTATCAATCCTTATCAATGAAGAACTGAGTTGATTATATAGGTAATTGACAAGAGGTTCCTGTTTTTCCAACAGTCCTCTTGCCTTAGTAGGAGTTGACTGATTCAGTGACCAGGAGGGAGAAGTATGCAGGAGATCAGGTTAATGAACCTATTTCCACTCCTGATTTCTGTACCTGCTGGCTCAAAGCTGGGCATTTATCCAGCTCCTCCAGGAAAAAGGGCTCTACTTCTCTGCCCGCCTTTGGCTCTGCAAGTACTGGGAAGTGTCCAGCTCTGCTCTGGTCTATCTTGTCCTATAATTTCCTCTGCTTTCTCTCCATCTTCTAGAAAGTGCCCAGCATTTAAATAGACTCTGTCCCTCAGCCCTGCCATTGCTGTTGTGCTGTGGTTCCCATGTGAACGTCTTTACTGTTATGTTGGGATTTGGGGACAATGGGGAACTAAGTACATATGTGTGTTTATTTAGCCTACCGTATTGAAATGAAGCTACTTGGTGCCATACCGTCGCTGACAATGGGACTGCCTTTCACTCCATTTTCTCTGTTGGCTTAATGACTGAAATGAATTTAAAATTATTCTCTGTGTTCACAAATTATAGCTATCACATCTCTGAAACATGTGATGTTGCTGGCCCAAGATAGGTAGATGTCTACTCACTTCAGGGAGTGGGTGACTTTACCAGACCTTTTTTGTTTATCAGTAACTTTTTTCCAGACAAGCAGAGATAACAAGGCCTGCTTACTTTCACTTATTGTCTGGGAGTGATAATAATAAGATCGTCAAACATTTAGTTCTTAATATGTGCCAGACACTATTCTATGTGCTTTATATGTATAACTCATTTAACTCAATAACAGTAGTTACTGTTACTATCCCTATTTTACAGATGATGAAACTGAGCACAGAGAGGTTACAGAACTTGCCCAAGGTCACATAGCTGGTAAGTGGCAGAGCCAGGATCTCACCCAGTTAGTTGGCCCCCAAGGCCACTCTCTTATCTGCTGGACTCTCTAAAGGGAAGTTCTTCAGGTTTTCTGAGTTATCTTATCAGTTATGGGTATAAGAAAACCCTTTTATCCTTATCTTTTGTCTAGTTTCAAGCATATTCTTTGTTATTGTTCGAAATAGAAATTGCCCATGAGTTTGATTGCAGAAATATTTTACATGATGTAATGAGGTCTGAATTTAATTTTAATCTATTGAAAACTTTTGCAAATTATTGTGGTGTTGAAAAGATGTAACTTACCCATTAAAATGTCTTTTTCTCCTATGTGTTTGAGAATCTTAGGCAGCATTAAAACTTATGAATACAGTACATAAATCTTACAAGTCTTGGCTACACACTAACTTCTGAGGTCTTTCACAATGCATATTTATTTCCATGTAGCGTGAATAATGGATTCATTAAAGGTGAATATTTTCCTAGTGAAAATTCTTTTTAAGACAGTACAGAAATGTCCTTAAATGGATTGAACATATTTTAGCCCTTCAGGCAGATAAATATGGGGGGAAAGCATTCAAAAAATAGTAAGACAAGCATTGAGAAGAATTTTATTTTTTTAAAAAAAGGGATATATCCAAGTGTTTGTATACATGCTGGTGTGCATTTTAAACTTTTTATGAAAGAAATGTTCAGTCAAATACAATAGAGCAAACGATCTGGTGAACCTCTTGTGCCCATCACTCAGCTTCCAACAGTATTTTGTCAGGGGTATCGTGATCGCTGCCATGAAGAGGATCCTTAGGTGGATGTTGCCACCTTCACTGCATGTTGTTTCTTGGCAAAATCCCATTTGAAAATGATAGAACTTGAGTGGTATTTCAATTCCATGAATCCTTGAATTCAACACTCTCTAGTTTTGATTCCGGTGAAGAACAGCACAGGAACACCAGATCTATTAAGACTAAGTGAAAAAAACAGTTTTATTTTCTTAAGGGGCTTGGTTGTTCTCTCTGCCTGGGGAACAATCCCAGGTTTGACTGTGAGACTTAGGTGGTCTTGTTAGAAACAATTATGATACGAACAGAAGTTTTCATTGCATTGTCCCACCAGACCCTTGGTCCTCGAAAATAGTCATTTATCACATTGCGGGTGGGTGGGGCCCTGTCTGGATTCTTGAATGGATAGGAGTATTGGTGAAATACCTGAGTTGTGTTAAGTGGTATTTAGACAGTCAGCGTCTTCAGATGTCCCTTATCAGGTATACTCATCCTTGTGGCTTTGAGCAGGTTTTCAGCTGACCCATTCAGTTCTCAAATTATAGCATGCGTCAGAATCACCTGGGGATCTTGTGAAATATGCGTATTCTCTGCTCTTACCCCCAAAGGTTGATTCGTTAGATTTGGATTGTACCCCAGGAATCAGCATTTTAGTAGTCACTCAATTAAGAGTGGTGTTCTTTTTCTAATGTCAGGGAAGAATGTCCTTAGGCCACAATTGGTTTTCATTGGCGGCTTCTTTCTTTTCACCGTAGTCTTAATAAAGTTAATGTTAGTAGGCATCTTGTGAAAAAAATTGCTTAAAAGATGCCCATTCTGTTTTTGGCTAACATCTGCCGCCAATCCTCCTCTTTTTGCTGAGGAAGACTGGCCCTGAGTTAACATCCCTGCCCATCTTCCTCTACTTTATATGTGGGACACCTACCACAGCCTGGCTTCCCAAGCGGTGCCATGTCCGCACCTGGGATCTGAACTGGTGAACCCTGGGCTGCCGAAGCGGAAGGTGCGCACTTACTGGCTGCACCACCAGGCCAGCCCTTCCATTGACATTTTAATAAAAATTTTCACTGTGAGCTTAGCACTAAAATAAAAAGTTTAATGACTAATAATGTAACTCCTCAATTTGTTTAACTTTCAGAAAATTTATTTTTTATTTTCAAAATAATGCATTCTTAAAAGGGGGGGAGGAGTAAATGATCCACCAGACATAACAGACATAACTGTTCTTTTAAAGCATAAATTTGTCTTTATATACTTCTAAATTATCAGTTAGACTGTACCTTAAATATATAGGCTTGAGCCTTTAAAAATTATAATGAAATCCTGAAAGTTTATGTGTAATGGAATTGTTGAAATATTAGATTAAATATATTCAGTCTTCACTATTTAAAGGCACGCCCATGTGTCTTTGAAGATGTTCAGTAATCCTCTGATTATTTGTTTCATAGGTTGATATTTTTGTATATTAGATTTTTAAGAAGAGTACCCAATTATGTTGGGAATACAGGTATTTCAAGTAGTGTTATCTATGGTTGGCCCTCATGATTCTCAGATTCTGTATTTGTGGATTGGCTTACTGGCTAAAATTTATTTATAACAAAATCAATACTGTGGAGCTCTTGTGGTCATTTGTGGACACGTGCAGCGTGGCAAAAAATTTGAATTGCCCGATGTGCACACCCCCATTGGAGGTCAAACAAGGTGATGCTCTCCCTTCTTACTTCAGCTCTGAGACTGTGAACAAAGGTCCTTTCATAGTCTATTTAGTGCCATGTTTTTTGCAGTTTTATACTTTTTGTTGGCAATTTCACTGTTTAAAATGCCCCCTAAGTGTAGTGCTGAAGTGCTGTTTAGTGTTGCTGAGCCCAAGAAGGCTGTGATGTGCCTTACAGAGAAAATACATGCGTTAGATGAGCTTCATTCTGGCATGAGTTATAGTGCTGTTAACTGTGAGTTCATTGTCAGTGAATCAACAGTCTATGTTAAATAAGATATCTTTAAACAGAAACACACATGAAACAAGGTTATGTTTGATTGGTCGATGAAAATGTTTTGACCAGAGGCTCACAGGAATTTACCTCCGTATGTCTTCCAGGAGTACTGATTCGGTATTTGCTAATTCAGTGTTTGTGGCGATTTTATATAACTACCTGTAAACGATAAGAATCAACTGTGCATGATGAATTGCTTCTTTCTGTCTTGCTACTTTCAAGATTCTCTCTTTTTCTTTTGCTTGAGGCAATTTGATTATTCTGTGTCTATGTGGATTTCTTTGAGTTTATCTTACTTGGAGTTTGTTGAGCTTCATGGATGTGTAGATTCATGTTTTTCATCAAATTTGAGAAGTTTTTGGCTATTATTTCTTCAAATATCCTTTCTGTGCCGTTCTCTCTCCTTTCTTTCTGGGCATCCTGTTATATGATGCCAGTATGCTTGATGGTGTGCCACAGGTCTCTGAGGCTCTTCTCTTTTTGCTTCATTCTTTTTTCTTTCTGTTCCTCAGACTGGATTATCTCAATTGATGTATCTTCAGATTCACTGATTCCTACTCAAATCTGCTGTTGAGCCACTTAGTATTTTTTTTATGTCAGGTATATTTTTCAACTCCAGAATTTCTATTGTTTCTTTTTTTAATATAATTTCTAACTTTTATTAGTATTCTGTATTTACTCAGACATCATTCTCATACTTTCCTTTAGTTCTTTAGATATGGTTTCCTTTAGTTCTTTAAACGTATTTAAAATAGTTGATTTTAAGTCTTTGTCTAGTAAATCTAACATCTGGGTTTACTCAGGAATTGTTTCTGTTTGGGTTTTTTTCCCCTGTGTATGGGCATTACTTTCTTGTTTCTTTACATGTCTTGTAAATTTTAATTGAAAATTGAACATTTTAACTGATATAATGCGACAACTGTGAAAGTCAGTTTCTTTCCCCTCTCCAATTGAGTTCCAAGTCAGGTCAAACAGAGACTCTTGCAATGGAAACTTCTAGGTACCTGACTTCCAGGTAGGTCAAATAATGATCATTTCCTGCGGCTGAAACTCTGAAGGAGCTCTAACTGAGTTCTGTTCCCTCCAGTGGCTACCTGCCTTTTGGTTTTCTCTTCAAATGCAGCTGCTAGTTTTCAAGGCTACCGTAGAGTTAGAGAGCAGAGACTGGAACTAGGTCAAGTTAAGATGCTACAAAGCTCATTCTTCTTATTGATTCAGCTGTTTTTCTTGAATAAACACACCCCACTTTGCTGCAAGCCTGTTAATTTCTAGAGTTTTGAAAAAGTTGATTCTGAGCATTTTTGCCAGCTTTCTCATTGTTTTTATGGAGGAGAGAATTTTTAGAGGTCCTTACTCTGCCATTTTTGATGATGTCAGTCCTCTCCCCATTCGTTTTGGGTTTTTATTTTGATGAATCTGTTCTTTTCTTAATCGTGAAATTGTAGTTTGGATTAGGTCTGAATCTTCTTTTTTCCTCCCCAAAGCCCCAACACATAGTTGTATATCCCTCTAGTTCTTCTGTGTGGAATGCTGCCACAGCATGGCTTGGTGAGCAGTGTAGGTCTGCACCCAGGATCTGAACCTGCAAACCCCAGGCCACCAAGTGGAGTGCACAAATTTAACCACTGTGCCACTGGGCCAACCCCTGGGTCTGAATCTTAAAGCTTGTAAAGGCTTTTCATTTAGGACGTTTTCTTCACCCTAAGTTAGTTATGAAAGCACATACATTTCAGAGTAGTGCAGCGCCCATATTCTTGGCCCCACTGGTTTGTTGTAATGGAGGAGGGAGATTTGATTGAGACTAGCCATTTGGTAGTCTCTGTGGACTGCCTTCTAGGTTTCACCTCCCCAAGACTGTTCCACCTGGAATAAGCTTCCTTACCCAAGCCTCCCTCCTTTCTGTGCCAGTTAACTCTTTGTTTCTTCCTTTAATTTTTTCCTGAAGAATAACACATAGGAAAGTCCACAAGTTACAGTAACACTGCTTGTTTTATTATCTCCAAGTAAGTACCCAGATAATTACCACACTGGTTAGTCACCAGCCACACACACAGCTGAAGATCCACCCAGTTACCAATGGATCATTTTTCGTATGTCACATATCAGACCTTTGTTCATCTATTCTAAACAGACATTTCTGGAGGTCAGTAGTATATATTTTTCCCTATTTCCTTCTTTCTTTTTATTGACATATAATTTATATACCATAAAATTCACTGGTTTAAGATGTGAAATTCAGTGGGTTTTAGTATATTAGTAAAGTTGTGTGCCCATCACCACCATCTAATTCCAGAACATTTTCATCACTCCAAAAAGAAACTGTATTAATGAGCAGTCATTCCCTATTCCCTTCCTCTCAGCTCCTGGCAACCACTAATCTACTTTTTTCTCTCTCTACAGATTTGCCTTATCTGGATGTTTCATGTCAATGGACTCTCACGTTATAGGACCTTCTGTGTCTGGCTTCTTTCACTTACCATAATGTTTTCAAAGTTCATCCATGTTGTAGTATTTATCAGTTCTTACTCCTTTTTTATGGCTGAATAATATTCCATTGTATGGCTATACCATACAATTTAGTTTATTCATTCATCAGTTGATAGACATTGGGTTGTTTCTATTTTTTGGCTATTATTAATAATGCTGCTATGGACATTCATGTGCAAGTTTTTATATTAACTTATGTTTTCAGTTTTCTTGGGTATATACTTAAGAGTGGAATTGCTTGGTCATGTGGCAACTCTCTAACATTTTAAGGAACTGCCAAACTGCTTTTTACAGTGGCAGTATCATCTTGCATTCCTACCAGCAATGTATGAGGGTTCTAGTTTCTCCACATTCTCACCCACACTTATTCTCTGTTTGTTTTTTTGTTTATTTTTATTGTAGCCAACCTAGTGTGTATGAAATTGTATCTTATTGTGGTTTTGATTTGTATTTTCCTAGTGACTAACCATGTTGAGCATCTTTTCGTTTGCTTATTGGCCAGTTTTGTATCTTTGGAGAAATATCTATTCAAATCCTTTGCCCATCTGCTAATAGATTGTCATTTTATTGTTGAATTTTAAGAGTTTTTGTAATATGTTCTGGATACTAAACCCTTCAGAGATACATGATTTTCAAATATTTATTCTCATACTATGGATTGTCTCTTCACCTTGATAGTAACCTTTCATGCGCAAGTGTTTTTAATTTTGATGAAGTCCAGTTTATCTTTTTTTTCCTTTGTTACTTGTGTTTTAGATGTCATGTCTAAGAAATCATATCCTAATCCAAGTTCACCAAGATTTACGCCTGTGTTTTCTTTAAGAGTTTTATCATTTTAGTTGTTACATTTAGGTCTTTGATCCATTTTGAATTAATTTTTGTGTATGATATAAGATAGGGGTCCATATTCATTCCTTTGCATATGGATACCTAGTTGGCCCAGCACCTCTTATTGAAAAAACTATTCTTTCCCAACTGAATGGTTTGGTCACCCTTGTCTAAAATCAGTTGACCACAGATGTATGGGTTTATTCTAAACTCTTAATTCTATTCCGTTAATGTATGTATCTTTCCTTGTGCCAATATTCCACTGTCTTGATTACTATAGCTTTATAGTGGGTTTTCCAATTGGAAAGTGTGAGTCCTCCAACATATTTTTTTGAATATTTGTTTTGGCCTTCTTGGGTCCCTTGCATTTCCATATGAATTTTAGGATCAGTTTGCCATTTCTATAAAAAAGGTAGTTTGAATTTTAATAGCGATTGCATTGAAATTGTAAATTAATTTGGCGAGGTAGTACATTTTTAAGCATTTACAAGTGTCATTCACATAAATTTTGGAAGCATGTAAAGTGAAGAAAAGTTTAATGTTTATGATCCTTTTTAAAAAATTAGGTAAATAGGTCCAGCTCCATGGCCAAGTGGTTAAGTTCATGCACTCCGTTGCGGCGGCCCAGGGTTTCACCAGTTCGAATCCTGGGTGCGGACGTGGCACCACTCATCAAGCCATGCTGAGACAGCATCCCACGTGCCACAACTAGAAGGACCCACAACTAAAAATACACAACTGTGTACCGGGGGGGCTTTGGGGAGAAAAAGGAAAAATTAAAATCTTAAAAAATTAGGTAAATATGTGAGTCTTCCTTGGCCTTCTGGGACCATCTGGCAGAGGAATGGACTCTCAGAGCCAGAGGCACAGGTGTGCAACACAGAGCAAAGAAAGAGTGCCCGTCAGGGTTGCTCCAGACACTCACTGTGGCCAACTCAAGGGATGGTTTGCTTCTCAGACCACACAGTTTCTCTGTGAGCAGCCTTCCCTCCTTCCCCACTCCTGTTGAGTGCTTCTCTTGTACATCAGAATTTTAAAGCCATGTTGATAGTAATGGAGCACTTGGGTAGGGATAGATATGATTGCCTTCTTGTCATGAATTTGAAAAAAGAACATTTGGGAGCAGATTTCTGACAAGTAGCCACTTGATATGTTGTTTTTTGAAAAGCTTATGAGAATTTTTTTAAGAGTCAAGAGTCTCTTGAACGCAGAGCTACAGATGGTGGCCAGTTTAGTTGAACTTAACCTAGTTAGGAAATGCTAGCTAGGTTAAGGTTGCTACACTTTCAGAGTATGTGTTTGTATCTACAGCGCTTTTCTCATCTCTTGCTTTTGTGACCTACCTGCCTTCCTAGTTTGCTTGTGCAAGCGTAGAGCGATAAAGGAGGCGTGGTAATTGGTCATGGTGAGTGACAAAATATGACTTGTATTTATTTTTATCTAAAGAAAAAGGAAAATGGAAAGAAAGAAAAATCTAGTTATCAATGAGTAAACTATATTCAGACATCATATAGATTGAAGTTTAATATAGACTAAATACAACACTCTGTAAAATATATTTGAACTATTGTTAGGTTTGGGAGAACAGATAGTTCAGGCAAGTGTGAACCCTATTAGCTATGTGAGAAGAGTCACGACTCCACCATTGTAACTACAACCAGAGATTTGCAGTCATTGCTGTTTGAACCTATCTAGAGCCAGGGGCTCCACAGAAGCTACCCCAAGGGGTAAGAACTGGCACACCCTGCTGGGCTTCCCCTTGAACCTCCAGAGGGGAAACTGCTACCCAGGTGAGGATGAGAAAAATCTTGTCTGCAAACCTCCTGCCAGCCACTCCCCTCTCCAGGCTCTGTCTTTCTGTCTGCTCCTTCAGCCCATCTGGGTATCCAGAACAAACCCTATGCCATCCTTCTCAGGGCCTTTGCTGTGGTGATCTTTTTACCTGGTGAGCCCCACTCATCC
The DNA here is from genome assembly GCF_021613505.1 of Equus quagga. NCBI lineage: Eukaryota > Metazoa > Chordata > Mammalia > Perissodactyla > Equidae > Equus > Equus quagga. The sequence continues at coordinate 102,609,051 of NC_060279.1, read as the reverse complement.
CTTTTGCGTATGTCAAAACCTATCCTACAATCAAGGCCTACCTCAGAGGAACATTTTCTTCATGACAACCATCTTGATTTCTCTCAGTCTTTGCTCATCACTCCCATTTCCAGTCTCCCTTAAAGTTTTGTGAGTTCTGTACTTGTCAGCAGCCCCCACCATAACCTGGGTTCTCTTCTGATCCTCTTGTGGATTTGTGAGCTCTTTGAGGAGGAAACAAGTGAATACCGAACACAAACACGTATCTAGGCCCTCCTCGAGGTGTTACTTGTTAGCCTCAGCTTGAAGTAGTTGGTGTGGAATCAAACTTCTTTTATTGTGTTATTTTTGTGCTACAACTTGAGAAATTTCCAGCAGTCATCATGTCATAGTTCAACTCTCACTGTTGTACCTGCTTTTATAAGGTTATAATATGATTTCTTACTCATTTGTAGCCCACCTTTGTGGATAATAGCATTTCAGGAGTTAATGCTCCAGAATTACTCATTGTCCTGTAACTTTCCTAACTTTATCTTATTTTTTTCTCCCTTACAGGAAATGACTTAGAGGCCTTACAAATACGTCTGTACATTCTTGCTTCTGACTTTACAATTGAGGGCCAACCCAGTCTGGAAGCACCTCGTATTAATGTTACAAGGAAACCACTACCTCAACAAACAAAAGGAAAGGAGGAGAAGACTTAGAATAACAAATACCATTTTTTTAAAAAAATCCTGTTTTCAGAAAATATTAAAGGAAATTTGGAAATTTTTCACACTGAGAAGTTTTACAGGTAAATGGATTTGGCAGGCAGGCTCTGTCAAAATTCTACAGAGGTTTGATCTTCCTTCTTAAGGACTTAGTGTGAAGTAATTCTGTACTGCTTTTTAAATTGCTGTTGATCAGCTTGTGGGTTTTTGGGTTCTAACTTTTCTGGTATATTGAAGATACATTATATTACATTATATAACATTTTTTAAAGTTAAGTTATTTTTCTGCCATTGTAAATACAAGTATCAAAATATTCCTGCAAAGCAATTATAGGTAAACATTTTTCTTAGCAAGCATATCTTTTTATTAAGAGAGTGGAATGCTAACAGTTCTTAAGTAGCATTTTGGACACACTTTTATTTTTTGTCAGAGGCCCCGCCTACAGTGAAAATATTAATTATATAAACCTGTTGTTGTCCTTCCCACGTCTGCATTGGATCACATGGTCATCTGCCTCATGGAAATGCCTTTTTTAAAACTTAGGTTTGCAGAACTCCAGTATTTTTATACCTAGCTACAGTTTTAAGGAAAAAAAGAATCCGAACCCTGACCCTCTCACGGTCACTGGGACAGTTCCCCCCCCCGCATGTATTGCTGCAGTGCCCAGGACAGTAAAATGGACTATAAGCGGCGCTTCCTGCTTGGCGGGTCCAAGCAGAAGGTGCAGCAGCACCAGCAGTACCCGATGCCTGAGCTGGGCCGAGCACTGAGTGCTCCCCTGGCATCCACGGCCACCACTGCCCCCCTGGGCAGTCTGACTGCTGCAGGCAGCTGCCACCATGCCATGCCCCACTCCACTCCCATCGCTGACATCCAGCAGGGTATCTCCAAGTACCTGGATGCCCTCAACGTCTTCTGCCGTGCCAGTACTTTCCTCACAGATCTCTTCAGCACTGTGTTCAGGAACTCTCACTACTCCAAGGCAGCCATGCAGCTCAAAGATGTGCAGGAACATGTCATGGAAGCAGCCAGTCGGCTGACTTCAGCCATAAAGCCTGAGATCGCCAAGATGCTGATGGAGCTTAGTGCTGGGGCTGCAAACTTTACAGATCAGAAGGAATTCAGTCTCCAGGACATTGAGGTAGAGTATCTTCTATGTCATGCTTGGGTAAGAAAATATATGCCAGAGGTAAGTGAGAATGTTGTCTTAGTTTTTTCCCCAAATCACCGTAATGATGATCTTTGTACTCTTCCTATTGATACTCTATCCTTGTAAAAAATTTGCTTATGCTAGGTTCTGAATTTCTTTCATTTCAAATTATGTAGGTTAAAAGATTATTAAACAAACAAATCAACCTCTATTTTATATTTTTAAAATTTTCAAATTAGAACTTAATTTCCAGAGCCAGCCCTGATGGCCTAGTGGTTAGGTTGGTTGCTCTCACTGCTTCGGTGGCCCAGGTTTGTTTCCTGGTTGCAGAACCACACCATCTGTCTGTCAGTAGCCATGCTGTGGCGGTGGCTCACATAGAAGAACTAGAAGGACTTACAACTAGAATATACAACCGTGCACTGGGGCTCTGGAGAGAGAAAAAAAAAACTTAATTTCCAAGTAACATACTGTTAAAAGTACATAGTAGGGGGGCTGGCCCTGTGGCCGAGTGGTTAAGTTCACACGCTCTGCTGCAGGCGGCCCAGGGTTTCGTTGGTTCAAATCCTGGGCGTGGACATGGCACTGCTCATCAAACCACGCTGAGGCGGCGTCCCACATGCCACAACTAGAAGGACCCACAACGAAGAATATACAACTATGTACCGGGGGGCTTTGGGGAGAAAAAGGAAAAAATAAAATCTTTAAAAAAAGAAAAAAGTACATAGTAGGGACTGAGAATTCTAAATGTGATGATGAGCTGTGTTTGTGCATTGTCGTTAGATAGAACCAGTGGTTTAGTGCAGAAAGTTCCACACGTGTTTACAGGACAGATTTTTCCTTTTTTTCTTCTTCTCCCCAAAGCCCCCAGTACATAATTGTACATTCTAGTTGTAGGTCCTTCTGCCATATGGGACGCTGCCTCAGCATGGCTTGATGAGCAGTGCTAGGTCTGCACCCAGGATCCAAACGAGTGAATCCTCAGGCTGCTGAAGCAGAGCACGTGAACCTAACTGCTTGTCCATGGGGCCAGCCCCTACAAATTATTTTTCCAGTTCTAAACTCACCACCATTCACGTTTAGGTGCATTCAATTCTTACTCAGTACGTTTCTTAGGGTCTTGGACAGTCATAATGAAGTGTTCTCCCTCCTTCAGGGTTCTAGATTAGAATGTGAGACTAGAATACAAATTTCCTAAGAGTAAAGGTGAGCTTTCTCCTTCCTTTGTTTAGGAAATGACTTATTAAACTGTGATCTGTTATATAGTGTCACCATTAGACTTTTTAAATTATTTTTAGCTGCACAGAGAGTTCTTCTGAGTTCGATTTTTCCATATGTCCTTGTGCATTTTAGCCCCACACCAGAATTTAGGTTTCTGGATGTTAGGAGGGTGAATGTCCCCTTCCCCATTCTGGGGCTGTATTTGATTTTAGGAAGTCACCAGTCTTCTGAGCCAAATCTGATGATTGAAGTGGCTGAGTATGCTAACTTAGATTACTCTGGATTTAGGAGAAAAAAAAACTAGGCTGTTAAGTAATAAGACTAATTTTTATTGTGTTTAAAGGTGATTTTGAAGGCATTTCCAAGAGGAATTTAAAACTATTTTGGAAAAGACCCAGTATTCTTGGTGTAAATCAGGAATCATCAGACTTTTTCTTTAGAGGGCAAACAGTAAATTTTAGGCTTCATGGGCTACGTGTGGTCTCTGTCACATATTCTTCTTCTTCTTTTTTTTAATAACCCTTTAAAAAATGTAAAAACCAGCTTTCCCTTGTGGACCTGTCTGTAGAACTGCATTTGGCCCATGAGCTATAGTTTGCTGAACCTGCTAGTATAAAGAACCTGTATAATAACTCCTTGAGTCATTCTATTTTGAATCTATCTAAGTATCTTTATAATTGCTGATTTTTTCTATGATCATATTTTATATTCAGGGAAATTATCATTTTGAAGTGTTTTTAAAATGGCTTGTCAAGGTTTAAAGTTTTTTTTTTTTTTAAGATTTTATTTTTCCTTTTTCTCCCCAAAGCCCCCCAGTACATAGTTGTACATTCTTCGTTGTGGGTCCTTCTAGTTGTGGCATGTGGGACGCCGCCTCAGCGTGGTTTGATGAGCAGTGCCATGTCCACGCCCAGGATTCGAACCAACGAAACAGTGGGCCACCTGCAGCGGAGCGTGTGAACTTAACCACTTGGCCACGGGGCCAGCCCCTAGGTTTAAAGTATTTTTTAAGTTACATGTAAAGTATACATAAAGCATATTTTTTAAAAATACACTTCTCAAAAGAAATTCAAGTGGTGAAACTTAAAACTGCTGCTTTACTCTGCCATCGCATTCCTTTCCCCAGACGGGACCACGGGAACTGACTGGTGTGTGCCACTCCAGACTGCCGTCTGTACATGCACAGATATGTATTTGTGCATTTACAAATGTACAGGTTTGGCTTTTGTTTGATTTACGTAAAGAACCATGTCATTCAGTCACCAGTGTGCGTGGCCACTGCTTTGCAGAGATGTGGCAAGAAAGCAGTTAGGGACTCTGCCCGCTCTCAGAAAGTGTTGATCAGTATTAGACCCAGACTGTTACAGCTATCATCCTGTAATGACGTAAGCGCTTGTAGCTTTATTAGAATTTCAGGCAAGAGAGGTTTGAAAAATAAGGCCAAAGGCTTTTATTTTAACCCGAACATTGTTGAGCTCTTCTTCAGGCCACGTCTTCACGTGCTGGCAGAGACAGAGCTAGACTTGCATGGCGTTTTGCCCTCCAACTCTGCAGGGCAAGTGCCCTTTTCCCTAGGTCAGAACAACTAGAGAAGGATGAACCAACCCTGAAGAGTAGGGGTTTTTAGTAAGCCACTGGGATGCGGGAGCACCTACTTTGTCCCTTCTGCTTTCCTGGGACTAGCATGGACCGCTTGAGCTGAGAAGAGGAAATATGTCTTATTGTGGTGGTTTGGAATTTTGACTTGGCTTTCCCCGTTGAAATGTGATTAGCATAGCTGGAATACTCTGTTTTTGTACATAATGGGCTAAACAGGCTTTCAGAGGGTAGACTGGAAACTAAGTGCTGTTGATGGGTTATTAGAATCTCTGGGTGTATTCTAAGTTTCAAACTGCTGACTCACAAGTAAATTCTAAAATGTGATTGCCAGATATAGGCCTGCAGTCTTAACGTTTTTTATTTTCCTCAAAATAATATTTGTTTCTGGAATTTGTGTACTTCCAAGGGCCAATAATGGTCTCTCAGGAGATTCACCATCTCAGATGGTATGGCTAGACATTTGGGTATTTTTCCTGTTAGTCTTTTTAGGGTTTTTTCAGCAATGCCCTGAGAGCTTCTTTAACATTCATCCCTGGGGAAAGAAGTCTGTGGCCTAACATTGCTGAACTTGACTGGAAAGCCCTGAATTCAGTATTTAAATGATTGACCACTTTAACTTAAAACAAAGTACCGATTCCACTGTCCCACCCCTGAACGAGGCCAAAGCATGCTTCTCATGCTGCCTTCCATACAGCCAGGTTTGGGATATGCTCATGTTAAACAGATCTGCTGCCTGTGCCTAGGAACTGCTGGTTGCTGGCTGTGTGCTCTGGGGCGGGCAGAGTGTACGTGAGTCCTGTCCTGTCTGTACTCATCAGTGACTCTACCCCTTACCCCCGGTGGGGGTGGTTCACCCTCACAGTCTCACTGTTAGAGAAATGAATTGTGACCAGTGTTTAAGTGCCTGTGACATTGTTTCTTTTGGGGCATAGAGTCAGAAGATCTGGGTTTAGAAAATGACTCTGCTTCTTACTGTCTGTATGGCCTTAGCAAATCTTCTAACAGCTCTGATCCTCAGTTTGCCCATCTATCACATTGAATTACCATCCGCCTTCTAGAGCTCTTACGAAGATCAGAGCAACTGGTGTGTGTGAAACAGTGTACCCAGTTAGTTGTCATCATCATCATTTATTATTATGGCTTCCAACATTGCTTGAAAGGTACTATTAGCCCTTGTCTGAAATGCAGAGCACAGTTATTGTCAAAACCAGCGTCAGCGTGAAGTGTGCAACAAGTTATTCTTCTGACTGGAACCCTTCTGGGTGGAAAAAGTTGCCACTCCCAGAACATTTGCTCTGCTCCTTTCTTTCCTGGTTCCTAGATAGGCGCCTTCCTTTCCCCTCTGTGTTAGCCTCCCTTTTGGTGTGGTAAGGCAGCAGCGGTACTACCTGCCTGATGTAGGAACTGCCGGGACCTCTCAGCATAAGAGCCCGAGGGGACCTCTTCCACCAGTGGTCACTGCCCTCTTTGCCTTGCACCTGGAATGGGGCGTAGGGAAGGCGGTGGATGGGTTGGGGGCATGTCCACTGAATACACTTGGAGTAGCTTGGAACCTTTGGCTAAGACAATCGACAGTTTGACTGGGATTCCCACCCCACCCCCCGATTTATAGAAAATGTATAGTTTACATTGTATATGAACTGGAATTTTGTCTAAAATGAGAAATATGATCTTAATCAAGTGCTTCATGGGAATTCCTTTGTGTAAGTCTCAAACTGTCAGTCCTGCCAAAATGTGAATTCAGGAAAAATATGATTTCTCATACTGAATTTGTTCTTTGTACAAAGCTTTGACATCTCACCCAAACATTTTTTAGAGCTAGACCACACGGGACCTGCCATCTGTATCTTTTCTTTTTGAGTCTAGGAGCATCTCCACCAGTGGTTTTTATGAATGTGTTAATACCGATGTCCCTGTACAATGCCCTGCTAGCTGAATCGAGTGGCTCATTTCTCCTTGATTTTATCTACCTCAGTTTCATTTGTCCTAGAAATCTATTATCCTAACTAAGGGTTATCTGCAATTAAAATATGTAGTTCTGGGGCCAGCCAGGGGCCGAGTGGTTAAGCTGGCGGGCTCCGCTTCGGCGGCCCAGGGTTTCACCAGTTTGGATCCTGGGCGCAGACATGGCACCACTCATCAGGCCATTCCGGGGTGGCGTCCCATGTGCCACAAATAGAAGGACCAACAACTAGAATATGCAACTATCTACTGGGGGGATTTGGGGAGAAAAAGCGGAAAAGAAAAAACGATTGGCAACAGTTCTTGGCCCAGGTGCCCATCTTTAAAATACGTAGTTCGTGTTAAAGTATAGAGAGCCCTGTAAATTGCTTCCTGTTTATTAGAAAGTCACAAATGCCCATCTTGTTTTACAAACGTCTTTCACTTGTCTTAAATAAAATTTGTTTTTCATTGCAAATGTAAATAAAAGAATCAAATTGCACAAATTTGATTCATTCCACAAATATTTATTGCACACTTTCTTTGTGCCAGGTACTGTTTCAGGCACAGAGGATACAGTAGTGAACAAGAGAGAAACTCCTCCCTTCATATAAGTAGAAAAAGGCTGCAGTCTTAGACAGGATGGTTAGAAAAGGCACCACTGAGAAGGTGACATTTGAGTAAAGACCCAAAGGAGATGAAGGGATAAGCCCTGTTGATAACCAGGAAAAGAGGATTTCAGGCAGAGGGAACAGCTAGTGCAAAGTTCCTGAGGCAGGAGTGAATTCAGTGTTTGAAGAGCAGTGAGGACCTATTGTGGCTGAAACAGTAAGAGAAAGGGAGGGTACTAGGGGTGAGGTCAGACAGGTGAAGAGGTCAGCCTCTGAGGGGAAGGGGAAGGGAGAGCAGCAGGACAGAATCTGCCATCCTTGTGCAGTGAGCAGCAAGGCTACTTCTCCCCTTGCTTTCTTTATCCCTTGCCAGCTCCAGGCCTCTAGTTTCATCTTGGGGCCTCAGCACTGGGAGGGCTTGGCCTCTGGGCCAGGCACTCTGCATAGGCATTCCAGAAGCCCAGGGCAGCTGCAGGGCTCCCAGGAGTTGTCATGTCTTCAAGGTGCTGTATTTTATATCTTCCCACATTCTTAGTGGCTTTCCAAGTCTCACCACCCCGTAAATGAGCAGCAGACTTTCAATCAGATCTTCAACCTTGACTTTCAATTTGATGCACTGGCAGCTGTCTGTTGTCTGCTTTGTGACTGCCTATGAATCTGTTTGAAGTAGTTTATTTGTGAGCACTGACTGACTCTTAAGGACCTTAATTAGGGCATATTAACATTTATTTTGGATAGATATATGCCAAAAATACTGTGGAGCAACAGTAATGGAAAATATTAGAAGCTGGTTGCAAAATAGGATTTTCATTAACCTTAATGGAATTAAATTTGCATACTGTTCCTTTTTTATTTATTTTTTTGCCTAAAGGTAAAATTCAGCATTGCTTCTTTCTTGTTTTGACTAGTAGATCTTCCAAAACAGATTATGGAGTAAATATTTCCTAATTGTATGCCAAATGAAAATCCAAATTGCCACTATTAATCAGAAACTAAAGTTCATTTCATAGAAAGCTTGTGTGAATCCAGTTTTCAGGGTATTGCTAATTTCTAGTCACTCTTTTTGGCTTACTCTTTTATTGAAGTGAATCTTCTATTATCTAAATTGTCTTCAGAGTCTAGCCTCTAGAAGAAGCTATAATTAATTAAGCAGTTGGAATTTGGGTGAGTCTGTTAACTTCATTGTGAACAACAAACAAGATTTAGTGTCTGCCCAGCCCATTCTATGTGGGTGGAAGCCACTGGGGCCAGAGGGCATCTGCCACTCTGGAGGGAGTGGACTCTTTGACTTGGATTTGTCAAGACAGGCTGTGCAACAAACTTATTATTCTAAAAGTTGCTAATTTAACAGGAGGAAAATGAAGAGTTAAGCAAATTTCCTGGTTCTTCAGTACAGACTGTTTTTCAGGGTAACCAAATAGCCCTAATGTATGAGATTCTATTTAGAAGAATTTTAGTATTCTTCCATGTAGAAAGGGTGATACAATTAGAAAAATCACCATTTTTCAGACCATAATGAATTAACTGACTCAGGCAGTGGTAGTGGTCAACAATGGTGGATAAAACCATTTGGAGAAAGGTTGTTCGGGAACTTCATAAGGGAGCAATCAGGCCTTTCCCATGCAAATCCATTGGTCAGCCTCAGCATCACTGGATATAAGACAACCAGATGATCGTGTGTCCTGATAAGAACCACACAGCACCCCCAGAATATTTTCTTGCACTTCTCCCTCTCCTCTCCTGCCCCAAAGGAAAGAAAAAGAAAAAACAAACTAACAAAAACCCTGAAACAATCTAATCAAGCCTCTAGAACAGATTCCCAGTCTACAGGAAATTTGGGGTGTAGTGGAACAAGTTATACAACACCACAAGGAAGCAATCAGATAAATCCAGAATTCTACAGGCATATTGTCATATTCTACAGGCAGTTGACCTGATTTGTTCAGCAAGTCAAGTAGCATGAAAAAAAACTAGGTAGAAGGTGCCCAAATTAAAAGAGAATTAAGAGATATAACAACCAATAAAATGAGGTTTTTGGAGTTGAGATTCAAACCAAAAAAAAAGATATTTTTAAAGATAATTTGAGAAGTTTGAACATGTGTTACTGAACCGGGTTCATTTTTGTCTACCGCCCAGAAAGCCAAACACCCAGACAAGGAGATCACAGCAGAGAGTTTACTCACAAGGCAGCCATGTGAGGAAGCGAGAGCATGAGCCTCAAATTCGCCTCCCTGAAAATAAGGACGCAGGGATATTTATGGGATGGGGGCAAGATGGTCTGAAATGTGGAGAGAGGTGATTGGAGGTGAGGAGAGGTGAGGTGACTGATGATCTGCGCAAGCGTAGTCAGACTCCATGCCTCTTCATAGGACGCATGTTCACAAAATGGTGGCGTTAGCATGATCTGAGGGTGGAGTTTTTAGCCTCTTGACGTCAAAAGGTCGCCTATCAGACATCTGCGCCCTGGCCTGGTTGATGGGTTGGTGGTCTCAACCGGCCTGAAGTGGACATGGAGTTGTAATTCCTGAAAAAAACAGCTCAGAAACCCAAGCTCCGGGGAGATGTTCTCTATAGGAGCCGAGTGGGAGTCAGACAGCGTATTACCTAAGCAGCACAGATAACAGTGGGTGAGTTAAACAGCTAAAAGCCATAATCAGTCATTGCAAAAAGGAAAAAAAACTTTAGTTCCCAGCTACTTAATCATCAATGGCTAACTCTCTGCCGATTTCACATGTGCTAGGTCTTGGTTGGGATTTGCTTCAAAACATTCCATCAGGGGCTGGCCTGGTGGCACAGCGGTTAAGTTCATACATTCCGCTTCCGTTGCCTGGGGTTCGCTGTTTCGGATCCTACGTGCGGACATGGCACCGCTTGGCAAGCCATGCTGTGGTAGGTGTCCCACATATAAAGTAGAGGAAGATGGGCACAGATGTTAGCTCAGGACCAGTCTTCCTCAGCAAAAAGAGGAGGATTGGCAGCAGTTAGCTCAGGGCTAATCTTCCTGAAAACAGCAACAACAACAACAAAACATTCCATCAAGAAAAGGTGGCATTGGGAGAAGGATGAAAAAAACTTGGCAACATGTTGATAGTTATTGAAGCTTTTTCATGGCGACGTGGGAGTTTGTTATACTCTGCTTTTGTGTATGTTTGGACGTTTTCCAATTTTAAAAGAGAGAGAGAGAAACTTAGGACCACATGATGTAAGTAATGAATCAGGAATACTCAGTAAATGATGCCATTTCATGGAGGGATTTGTGCATGTGAAGTGGTCTTCTCACAGACAGAGGAGTGTGCGGGAAAACTCTGTTTTCTGTCTACTCACAGAATACTGTACTTCACTTCTAGCACTTTTCATCACCAAATGTGTTGTAGGGGCTTTTCCCCACACCAAGCAATTCCGAGTCAGTTCTGACACTCTACCTGGAGTTGGCATCAGACCACACAGGTTAAGGGTTCAGTCCCAGAAGACTGCTCCCCGCCCTTACACACCAAGCACAAGTCCAGGTTGTTACCCATGCTTCAGACTGACTGGCTATAAGTGAGAGGTTCCCGTAACAACCTCGCAGTTTCTATTAATTTCCTAGAGCAGCTCACAGAACTCAGAAAAACATTTTACTTACTAGATTATAAAAGGATCTAACTCAGGAATGGCCAGATGGAAGAGATGCATAGGGCAAGGGATGTGGGAAGGGATGTGGTGGAGCTGCTGGTGCCCTCCAGGCGGGCCACCTCCAAGCACCGCTGCGTGTTCACCAACCTAGAAGCCCCATCCTTTGGGCTTTTTGAGGGTATTACATAAGTGGGATGGATTAAATCATTGGCCATTGGTGACTGGTTCTACTTTCAAACCTCCCCCCCGCACCCCCACAAAATTCCAAACCTCTAACCAGCTGGTTGGTTCCCCTGGCAACCAGCCCCCATCCTTAGGGGCTTTCCAAAAGTCACCTCATTAACTGAAACTCAGGTGTGGTTGAAAGAGACTTGTTATGAATAACAAAAGAGTTTCTCTCTCTTATCACTTAGAAAATTCCAAGGGTTTTAGGAGCTGTGTGCCAGGAACCTTGGAAGGAAACCAAAATATATATTTCTTACTATAAATCACAGGGAGTACTATTGAGTAAGATGTATCCATGAGAAGAAAAGCAGGTGCTCTTCAGAAAAACAAAGAAAAGCGAGTCAAGGAAGAAAACGAGAACAGAGAAAAGACACCTGTAAAGGCAGGACCCCAGCACCAAGTAGGAGTCAAGGAAAGAATGATGTGCTCCTAATTTTGGTGACTAGTGATTGAATGGCGGTGTTGCTTTGTTTTAGGAGAACATGATGTAAAATTTTGTAGTTGCTAAAAAGGGTTGAGTGAATGTAAGAGAAAAATTAGGTTGGTGGGCAAATTAGAAGGAAACAAAAATTAGAGAGTTCATGGAATATAACTTTACGTAGAACGAGCTTTCCTTAATTATGTTCTATTCCAAACTTTTATGGTTGCTAGTCAGCTTGTGAGATTTCACAGGATTGGATATAGCCTGTTTGGGCAGCCTCCTTCATCTTTACGCATCAGGAATCTGTCTGTAAACTGCCATTGGCCTATAAAATCCTCCTGGCACCAGCATATACAGGAGTTGTGTGCTGTGGCTCTCTGCTGCCTCAGGCCAGGGCGGTCTCCGTGCCGAGGGGCTTGTTTGCAGTGTCCATCCCTCCATTAGATTGGCCTTTCTGACCCGCTAGCTAATGCTGAAGTGTTGAGAGCCAGGGAAGTGGAAGTCGCCTGATGTGGAGGAACCGCTGTGAGTCCTTACTCCTCCGGGACCCCTCCTGAGGCCCCACCAGCCCCTGGAGTAGGCCCCCATCATCTGGCCTGCCTTCCTCTTCACTGAGCTGCTACCACCCACCCTCCTGGATAACATACAGGTGAGCTGGCTGCAGGCTGGCAAAGATGGGTGAGGACAATCAAAAGTGCTCCAGGCCTGGTGGGTGAGACAGATAAGTAAGCAGACTGTGACACTATGTGTGATGAGTGCTCTGATGCGGATGGAAAATATCCTTGTGCCTGACTGTTGATTGGTTCAGTGGTCCCCCACCCAGCTCACTGTGATGGGGCAAGTCCCTGTACCAGAACCTCCTACCTAGCCTGGAAGAGGTTAGGGCAGAGCAGAGAACTTTATAGGCCCTGGTAAAAGGTTAGATTTTATTCAGAATGAGATGGGATTTTTTAAGGGGGATTTTGAGCCAGAGACTGATATGATTTGATTTGCTTAAAAAAATCATTGTGACTGCAAATGACAGAAACCAAAACTCACAATGGCTTCAACAATAATAATAAAAGCAAAAAGAAAAGGATAGTTATACAGCACTTAGACCAAGCTCTGTTCTGAGACTCTACACGTTAATTCACTGAATTCTGTTAATAACCTTATGAGTTAGATACTATTCATATTCCCATTTTATTGGTAAGGAGACAGGTATGGAGAGGTTAAGCAACTTAGCAAAAAATCTCACGGCAGATCCAGACTTGAGACCCAGGCAGTCTGACTCTACAGTACAGACTCTTGCCTAGCACGATACTGCCTCTCAGCAAAACAGTGTATTCACCTGTGAAATGGAGGAAAGTAAGCTCTTTGTGGCTGGATTCAGGGGCTCACACAGTGCTGTTCAGCCTTTGTTTCTTCTCTCTGTCTTCATGAGTGTTCCCTTCATTTCCAAGCTGACTGTCTCCATGACAGAGTCCCCAACAACTCAGCAGAAAGAGCATCTCTCTTTTCACTGAGGGTTCTGACAAAAGTTCTAGAACTGAGTCTGGTTGGCTTGGGTTGGGTCACTTCCTCATTCCTGGACCCTGTGGCCAGAAAGTTTAAACTAACATACCGATTGACCAGGCCTGACTTGTATGCCCACTCCTGGGGTGGGGTGCAGGCAGAGTCAACCTCACCTGTACCACTGGGCAGAGAGTGCAGAGGAGTGGTTGCCTGAGGGGCCGCATCCAAAATAGCGCAGATTGGATGTTGAGGAGGCCGCACGGCAAATGGCAGCTGGAGAGGGGCAGAAGAGAAACATCGTTATGACCCTAGATACATGTTGCTAAATTGTTTTGTTTTTCAGGATTTTAGCAGTTTATTGTCTTTCTATGAAGCCTTCTGCAATGTCTCTTAGTAAAGTTCCATGGTTCCCTTTCTTGTGGCTGTGTATATTTCTTCTTAAAATTCTTAAGTAATTTATATTTTAGTTGCTATAATGAATGAAATAATATTTCAAAGTTTTTTCTGTAATATAGAAACACTATTGATTTTTATATTTTTCTTGTCTCCTGCGATGTGACTGAACTCAGTAATTCTAATGTTTCAATTGGCTTATTTGGAGTTTTTGGGTATATGTGGTCGTGTTGTCTGCACGTGTCTCCTCCCATCCAGTAGTTACATATCTTATTGTGTTGACCATAAGTTTTGGTGTATAAAACAATCAGCTTTAAGAGTGAGCATCCTTGTTTTGGTCCTCATTTTAATGAGAATGCTTTGGATATATTACTGTTGACTATTAATTTTAAATAATTAGTTTTTCTTATATGTGATGTATGCTTATGGTAAAAACTTAAGCATTTCTGAACGGCATAAGCCCTCTTCTCCAAAACTAGTGATTCTCCCTCCAACTCCGTCCCAGTGCCAGATATAACCGCTATTAATTGTCTTATGTATCTAGGTAAATAGCACCAAATAGATAAGCATACACAAATATATATCAAAAATACATCTTTTTATTCCCTTACACATACCTTTTATTCCCTTAACAGCATACCCATTTATTGTAATGTTAGTTCTTGGTTTGAAAGAATAAGCGTACAATTCTAAGGCGTGACAAAAGTTATACCTGATTCTTCATTCGTGGATGAGTGTGTCACTTGCAGGAGAGCTTTGCACAGTTTAAGAAGAGTTGTGATCTCCCCCATGCCCGTGGGTGATAGCACCCTCGTTGTAAACTCACAGCTTGCAGCTGGTCTCTGTGGGTTGGCTGCAGAAGAGCTGTCCAGGGAAAGAAAGCAGAAAGAGCTTTAGGGGGAAGAATCAGTTGGCATTTGCACAAAGATGCTGGCATCATGATCTTCTGCCCTCAGCCCTGAAACCACCATGCTGCTCTTGGCCTAGCTTGGTGCTTCTATGTGGAAGATAGCAACTGCTTTCTTTCCTTCTTTCAACAAATATGTATGGAAGGATTGTCTGCTCTGTGCAAGGCACGGAGAATGCAACAGAGAGCAAAGCAAAGTGCCTGCCCTCATCCAGCTCAGCTCCTATGTGGGGAAACAGACAAATAATAAATAGCACATAGAAATGTAATGATAAGGGGAGGGAGAGACGTAGAGGAAAGGCCTCTTTGAGGATGGGGCATCTGAGCAATGACTATCAGAGTGATAGCCGTATGAATTCCAGAGGGATGGATACTCCAGGTAGAGCAGTGGTTTGCAAATGGGGTCAGGGTGTGCCCTCCCCCAGAGGACACTTGGCAATGTCTATGAAGTATTTTTGAATGTCACAAAAATGACATCCTCCTTTTTTTTTTTCCCCCTCATGCTAGGGCTAGAGAGAAATCTTGCTCATTTTTTTTTTTCTCCCCAAATCCCCCCAGTACATAGTTGTATAGTTTTTAGTTGTGGTTCCTTCTAGTTGTGGCATGTGGGGGACTGCCTCAATGTGGCCAGATGAGCTGTGCCATGTCTGCGCCCAGGATCCGAACCGGCAAACCCTGGGCCGCCGAAGTGGAGCACATGAACTTAACCACTCAGCCACGGAGCCGGCCCAGCAATCTTACTCATTTAAAAGGGCTTGATGGGGCCGGCCCAGTGGCATAGTGGCTAAGTTCACGCACTCAGCTTTGGCAGCCTGGGGGTTTGCAAGTCTGGATCCTGGGCATGGACCTACACACTGCTCCTCAAGCCATGCTCTGGCAGTGTCCCATATACAAAATAGAGGAAGATTGGCACAGATGTTAGCTCAGCGACAATCTTTCTCAAGCAAAAAGAGGAAGATTGGCAAGAGATGTTAGCCCAGGGCCCATCTTCCTTACCAAAAATTAAATAAAAAAATAAAAGGACTTAACTGTTAGACCAGAGGACCCAGAATGGTTTGTAGGGGGAGGTACGATAGAGTAAAAGATACTGGACTTGCATGTTAGGGAATCAGAATTTCACTAACTCATTTTGTGTTTTACGGATAATTTTTGTCATATTTTAGGATCTCAGTTTCCCTCTGTGCTTCTGACCAATACCCCATGTCCCTACCCCACACATATACAACCATGGTCGGATGGTGTTTCTTCATGAAGTATGGAACATTAGGTGATCAGATTCAGGCCCCAGATCATGAAAGACATAAGTTCACAGGAGCACAAAGCTCTTAGATTTATCTGATTTTCAATTCAAATTTATTTGGATAAGGTAGGGTCTTGATATTTCTGTTCCTTGTAGCCCTTCAGGTTGTATTTCAGTTCCTGCAGCAAAACAGATGCCTGCATGCTCAAAAGCTCCCCTCTGCTGTCACGTTTGAGTTTCTGTTGCAGTTATTGGTGTCTCAGAAGTCACCGTAGAAGGAAGGGATTTCTCTCTGCTCTTTTTTTTTTTTAGCAGTAAGGATTTGAAAATTTAATCAGAACAGTATGATCTGAGGGGTTGTGGTGGCTGCATCTCCCAACCAGTGCTCTGGCATCTAGTAAGTAGAAGCTGGTGATGCTGCTAATAACATCCCACAGTGCATAGGACAGCCCCTCACAAAAGGGTTTTCTCCAGCCCCAAATGTCAGTAGTGCTGATGCTGAGAAACCCTGAAGTAGTGGGAACCGCTTGTGCAAAAGACTTGAGACAGGAGTTGTGCTTAAAATTTTTGAGGAACAGCAGAAAGGCCAGTGGGACAACAGCAGAGAGAGGAGGGATAGGAAAGAAGTTCAGAGAATAGTCAGGGGGCCAGATCATGTAGGGTCCTGTAGGATGGAATGAGGAGTTGGGATTTTATTCTGATGGTAATGGAAAGCCATTGGAAGATTTTGAGCAGTGAAATAATCTGATTGTTTTATAAGGTTTCCTGTGTGGAAAGTGGCCTCTAGGGGAGAGAAGAGACTCTGCTGGTTGCCTCCTAATATCCAGTCTCCCCTTCTTCCTTAGTAACAAATCTCTGTCGGTTTTTTTTTAATTTTCAGGAATAGTGTCCTTAGGAAAAGGACTATACTTCCCATCCTCCAATACAGCTAGCAGTGGTCACTTGAATAAGTTCTGGTCCATGAAGATGTAACTAGAGGTTTTGGATGAGACTATGGGGAAGTTTCCTTAGAGGGGAGGAGGGTGCTCCCTTCTTCTCCCCCAATTTTCACCTAGAATGCAGGCAAGACGGCTGAAGGTGATTTATCCATTTGGAACTGCAGTAGTCCCTCCCTCATCCTCGGCTTCACTTCCTGTGGTTTCACTTACCCACGGTCAACCATGATCTGAAAACATTAAATGAAAAATTGCGTACGGTCACTTAGTAGCAGTTTCCGTTATCAAATCAACTGCTGCAGTATTGCAGTGCTTGTATTCGTGTAACCCTTCTTGTACTTAATAATGGTCCCAAAGCACAAGGAGTTGTGATACCAGCAATTTGGATATGCCAAGGAGAAGCCGTTAAGTGCTTCCTTTACATGAAAAGGTGACAGTTCTCAATAAGGTAAGAAAAAAATCATACGGTAAGGTTGCTAAGATCTACGGTAACTTTTATTACAGTATGTTGTTACAATTGTTCTATTTTATTATTAGTTATTGTTAATCTCTTACTGTGCTACTAAGCCTTATTGTGAGTATGTATGTACGGGAAAAAACATAGTGTATATAGGTTCGGTACTACCTGTGATTTCAGGCTTCCACTAGGGATCTTGGAACGTATCCCTGCAGATTCGGGGTTGGGCAGGTGGGGGAGGGGGGTTCCCGTATGAGGAATTTAAGAATCTAAGTCTTGCCTGAGGATGCAGAGCAGAAATATGGCAACTGGGTTCCTTGTGGTACCCGGGAGTTTCCACCCCAGCTCCGGACTGCCTGCCCCTAGATTTATTTTTACCTTAGAAGGAAGTAACATCACTGTTATTTAAGCCACTGCATTTGTTGTTGTTTTGTGTAGATAGACCTAATTCTAATTGAATGGAAGCAGGAAGATCAATTAAGAGGCTATTAGAGTAATCCAAGCAGAGGAGGGGACCAGGAGCAGTTGTACCTTTTTATTTATTGTGGTAAAGTACACATAACATAAAATTTGGCATTTTCACCATTTTTAAGTATACAGTTCAGTGGCATTAAGTACATTCAACTATTATGCAACCCTCACCACCATCCATCTCCAGAACTTTTTCATCTTCCCAAGCTGAAACTATGTACCCATTAAACGTTAGCTCCCATTCTTCCTTCCCCCGACCTCTGGAAACCACCATTCTACCATCTGTTTCTATGAATTTGACTATTCTAGGTACCTCATATAAGTGGAATCATACAACATTTATCTTTTTGTGACTGGCTTATTTCACTTGGCTTAATGTCTTTAGGGCTCATCCATGTCATAGCATGTGTCAGAATTTCCTTCCTTTTTAAGGCTGATGAATTTTCTGGCAGTTGTACTTCTAATGTAGCACTCTGGGGAGCGTGTGCATGTGTGTGTGTGTGTGAGAGAGAGAGAGAGAGAGGACTCAAAGAGGAACTCCAGGGTTTATACGATATGAGCACTTGTATCACCTGGTGGTGCTACTTAGGGAGATGGGGAGCAGTGGTGGAAGAGTAGACAAGAATCATAGGTCTGCGATGCCTATTAGACACCCAAGGGGTGATGGCAAGGAGATAGTTTGGATATACAAATCTGGAGTGCAGGGCTGAGGTCCAGACTGGAGATGTGAACCTGAGGACCATTGGGCAGTAGATGGTATTTAAAGCCATAAAACTGGATGAGATCATCGAGGAAGTGAATGTAGCTAGAGAACCAAGAGAGGAATCCAAGGATGAGTGAGCCCTGGGGCACTCGAACATTTAGAGATCAGGAGATGAATAGGAAGCAGCCAAGGAGTCTGAAAAAAGTTGCAGCTGGAGAGAGGAAGAAACTGGAAGGACTGTGGTGTCTTGGAAACCAAGGGAAGGAAGTGTTTCAGGGAGAGAGGGGCCCGCTGTCTCAAATGCTGCTCAGAGGACATGGGAAACTCCTTCCCCACCTCAGCCCAAGACTTGCCACCGTTATCACCGATTGGAATACCATGTGAATAAAAGTGGCTGGGAGTGTCCCCATCTGTCCAGGGGGCTTGGTGATCCCCATCTCGGAGGTAGCACATGTGAGGCATCTGGTACCAGGTCACCTAGAATGCAGAGGGCCTCTCTCCTAAGTGGCGTGTGAAGATAATATTTACGGTGTCAAATTTCCACTTGTGCATTCCCTGTTTGTCTTTTTAACTAGTTTATCAGTTGAGATAGTTTAGTATTTTCTTCTTGACTGAAGTGACAACTTTTAATAAGAAATACACCAACATCAACAAATTGAATTTCCTGAACTCTGAGTCCTAGGCTGTCTGGGTGACTTAAATGTATTTTATGTCTGCATTATATAAATCCACAATATTAATTTGCTTGTTTATGGAGGAAATTTGCTGGAAGAGCAGAGTCCTTTGTCTACCACAATTAATGTGGATTCAGTTACCTTGAGTGGCCTTCCACTTTTTCATGTCCTGGATGGTATTTTATAACTATCTTTATTAGTTATGTTAAGATTTATAGCAATATAGCTGAAATATAAAACTTCCTATATGTGTTGGCATGGTAATAAATTTTTGATAGATTTTATTTTGGAAAGCAGCCTATAAAATAACATATAACATGGTCTAGTTTTTGCAAAAGAAAAACCATCTACAGGTACAAATGTAGGCTGTACGGGAAACATGTAATCAGTGGTTATATCTATTTAATAATGTGTGGTACTATTTGTATCTTTGTTTAGCTGATCTTTTTTTCCCCTAATTTATTTGCAGTGACTGTGTGGTACTGATGTAAAAGGTTTTGCGCACAGCCTTGCTTGGCCCATTCAATAGGAGTTCAGAAACGGTCTCTGTTGGTGTTTTCACCAGCCATAGGCAGCAAGTCCAGGGGCAGAATCTATGTCATCTTGTCTGAATGATTAGTGCTGGGTGTTGGCTCGGCCACCTTGGGCATGTGGTACTTTCTTTCCTCCCTTAGTTCTTTCTCCCATACGGAGCATGGCAGCTTCTCTAGGCTCTAGGTTAATACTGACTGCAAAGAGATTTTTGTTGTTTTGTCAGTTGCTTTTTTATTCTTAAGTGTTTAAGTACTCACTGTAATCAGTTTTTAGGTCGGACTATACATGTTAGTTTCAGTAAGCTTGTTTTTTACATTTTTACACTGTAATCTCATCTTCATACATTACTTTCCATAGTCCAGGCATGGTCCACTGCATTCTCTATTTCTCTGGAGACACATTTAGGTCTTTGTATCACATTCTGTTTCTTCTGGTCTGTTGGTTACATCATTATGTAATGACTCTGGAATTATAAGAACTGAAGAGCAAGGTTGAGGACACTTGGAAGCAAATGTAATGTTTAACATATAAGTATTGAAGAGAAAAGAAATGATTGCGTGGCTTTGGAATTTTTAATAAAAGCAGCCAGTCTGAATTGACTTCATTTCATTCACTCTAAACTTTCAAACTCATCAGAAATCAATGCTAGAAGCCCTGGAAATGTTTGACACTGTGGTCTGTGTGACAGTTTTACTTGTGCTTCACTCTGCAAGGATGTGAGAAAGAGGAATTGTTCAGTGAGGTTGAGCGGAAAATGAACTCAGTGAGACATTGTGTGTATTGATGTGATAATCACAGGCGTGTTTGGACTTGGGGTGGGCTTGCTGATATCAAGGGCCAAGTCAGGCCAAGTCAGACTCTGGCCATAGAGGAGGAATAACTAAAACCAGCTTTTGAAATATTCTAGGAAGGTAGAGTTGAATTGATTCTCAACAACTATACTGGTGTGGAAAGGCTGGTCTTTGGGGGCTCAAAATAGGGTGATCTTAAACTAAAATCTGTTTTAATGAAGAAAATATAAAAATCACCTGAAAGAAAGGGTTTTCTGGTTCTGTCAATGACCACAACACGCTTAGCAACAAATGTGGTTTGGATCCAGGGGAATGAGGAGGGGCACGCAGACCCTTTTCTCCACCATCAGAGATTCCCAGAAAGCAACCTTGTATTTCAGTAGGTCCTCGATGGTTGTTTACAATCCAGAATGCTCCATGGACATTTGGAGGCAGAAGTGGCAAGATCACCGATGGTCTATACTCAGAAATTGGGCCTTTATGAGGAATTTGTCACGCCAAAAGGTTTCTCTTAATGCAAAAATCTGGTAATGGCTTCTCATTGCCTGCACTTCCACCGACATGGGATGTCTTAGGGTGAATGGATTTATTTTTTTAATGCAGAGGCAAAGGGTCAGATTAAATCAGATTGCTTTCTTCACTGTTCTTAAGTGAGACTGATGTGCTGAAGACTTAACAGATGTGTTTGGGTTTGGAATTCCTCAAGAGTAGGAAAAGGTGCTCTTTTTCCCCAGTGCCCCGTGTGCCCTCTCCCTGTTTAACATTGCTGTTTCCAGCCAGTCTAAGCAGCTGCTCTCTGCTGTGGAGATCATAAACTCTGAGGCTCATGCCACACAGGAGTGCCGCAGGCCACCCGACTTGTTACTCTTGTCCCAGTTCCTTTCCCACTGTCAGAGAAGACTGAGCCATGCCCCTCGGTCTCCATTCCCACCCAGGGCCTGATACTGCATGGGAGACATCAGGATTCCTACACAGGGTTCCTCTCCCCTTAGTATCCACGCACCATTGTGGCTACATCCTGGATCTTGTCATAGGGGGACAGAGCATCCTGGTGTTTAGAAACACAGCTTTTGGAGTCAAAACAGATCTGACATCAGATCTCCACTGCACCGTTTATTACCTGTTTGACATTGGAGCAAGTTTTTTCTCTCTCTAAGCCTCAGTGTTGTCATCTGTAAAATGGATGAATTTCTGTCACCCAGAGAACTGCTTCACTGCATGTGAAGTGCTTGGTATGGGTGAAGCACTCAATAAATGGTAGCCATTGATAGAGCTGGAACTATAGCTCCATTGACATTTTAAACTCAAGTGTCTTCTTTTGACCACTCCTCTCATCTGTTCCCAAGCTTGTCACATCTCTTCTGCAACCTCACTGGATCCCACGGTCCAGGAAACTTTCTCCATCTGAAGGAGCATAGCTGCCCATGGCCCTGGGGTCACATGCTTCCAAATTCATAACTTTAGAGTCTAGAGTTCCTTCCAGGTTTCTCAGGAAAACCACAAGGAGTGACCCATCCCTGGGTTGAGGAGAGTGGGGTCTGTTACAGGAGGGGAGCTGGTGAGACAGGAGATACTGTAGAGAAAAGGTAGACAGAGGCAGGCTAGAGAGTGAGCGCCATCCTTTCTAAAGAGGAGGTGGTGTTTCTGCATCTGTTACTTTAGGTAAATTTTTAGAGAAGATAATCTGTGAAATGGCTTTTCCAAGGTCCAGGCTAACCCCTGGTTTTAGTTAATTGTTTATAACACAGATATTTTGTCACAGCCATAATTTGGATTGATGCTGCACCCATCATGGGTAGGCGGAGGGAGTGCTGAGCTTTGTTCTCATGGTTCCTTATTTATAGGGAAGAAATTTAGATTAAATTGATCCAAGGTCAAACATGTAATAAGTGGTGGAGACAACATGCGGAATGTCCACCTTTTAAAAGTGTCCAGCATCTCTTTCCCCCACTTATTCCTGCAGCAGCCTCGTCTTCCTTCCACCATTCTGTCACTCAACAACAAGAGACCCCTCCCCATCCCCCATTCTACCATAGACCAGCATTGTCAGAAGAATGTCCTGTTCTGGGCCCGGGGGACCCTGCACCAGGCCTTCAGGCCACTTTCCCACAATTTTCCCTTCTAGGGGGTGGGGTGGTGGGTAGCTCTCTCTTCCCTTGGATCTCTCCGCAGAGAGTCTTTTCCTTCCTACCTCTCCCTGTAATGTTGCTTCTCCAGTAGCTTCCAACTTTGCATATCTACTTATTGGTTTGTTCCCCGCCATTAGGAGGTAACCCTCCGGGCTGGCCCCATGGCCGAGTGGTTAAGTTCTCGCACTCCGCTTCTGCAGCCCAGGGTTTCACCCGGTCGGGTCCCGGGTGTGGACGTGGCACCACTCATCAGGCCATGCTGAGGCAGTGTCCCACACGCCACAGCTAGAAGGACCCACAACTAAAATATACAACTATGTACTAGAGGGTTTTAGGGAGAAAAAGGATGGAGGGGGGAGAAGATTAGCAACAGTTGTTAGCTCAGGTGCCAATCTTTGAAAAAGAAAAAAAGGAGGTAACCCTCATGAGGACAGGGACTTGCTCATTATCTTTCTTATAATATCCTCTGGCTTTTTTTGTGCTTTGTATATATTAGGCATTCACATATTACATATTTGTCGAAAGAATGAAACACTCAGTTGTATTGGTCAGAAGCTGTAAGCATGTGACCCCAGAGCAAATGGCATATGGCATCTCCACTCCCCCGTCCTCCTTCCTCTTGGCCATAGCCTGCCAAGAGGCTGAGGAAGGAGGAGGAGGAAATTTGTGTTCCTGGTGACCGAGTCCACTCCGCCTACTGTGTTTGCACTGTGTGGAGCTTCAGGACACCCTCATTCTGGCCTAAACCAATTAAGGTTGAGTTTCTGTCATGTGCCTCGTCTCAGTGCTGCCAGCACACAGCTGTATTCAGCTGTTTAGAGCCTGTTGAAGTCAGTGGGGCATACTGGCTAAGGGCATAGACACTTGATCAGGTGATTACTCTGCCACATCTAGTTTCTGTCCCCTTGACAAAATTTCATAACCTTTCTGTGCCTTGGTCTTACTGTCTGTAAAATGCAAAAGACCTCATCCTGTTCTTCCTGGGATTAAATGGGATCATCCATGTGAAATCTTCAGCATAGGTGAAGTTCGTGCTGAGTATTCAATTAAAATGGGCTGTTGGGCCGGCCCGGTGGCATAGTGGTTAAGTTTGCACACTCTGCTTCAGTGGCCCAGAGTTTGAGGGTTTGGATCCTGGGCACAGACCTACATACCGCACATCAAGCCATGCTGTGGCAGCATCCCACATACAAAGTAGAGGAAGATTGGCACGTGTTAGCTCAGTGAAAATCTTCCTCAAGCAAAAAGAGGAAGATTGGCAACAGATGTTAGCTTAGGGCCAATCTTCCTCACCCAAAAAAAAAAAAAAAAAAAAAAAAGGCTGACTGTTGTTATGTACAATTCTAAATAAATGCTGTTTGTTCTATTCATGTCACCTGTCTCTAGGTTGCTAGGTCTGCTTCCCCTATGTCGCTCACCCTGCCCCATCTGGCACAGATCTTTGATGGGGTGGAGCTTTGCGGGAGGTGTAAGTGGAAACCCAGGGGGTTTGGGTGGGAGTTCACCTGTAATTCTGATTGTTCACTAGAGGGGAAGGTTGCTTTGGTGTGAGATTTGTGTGAGTTTGTTTGTTTTAGTTTGGTCTTGGTGATTTCCACAGGGGAAAATAGTTCATAGGGAATAGTGTCACTGTTGGAAACTTGCCTGACTCTCTTTCTCCAGGAGGTAGGGTTCAAACCAGTGGGGATGGAAAAGGGCAGCATCTGAAATGTGTGCTGGGAGGTGAGAGGTCCAAAGTTGAGTCTTATTTTTGGCTGCTTCAAGAGACAGGCCTGGGCCAGAGGGTGGGCACTTGGGTTGGATTTTACTTCCTTATAAAAGACAATGGAAACAGTTCCCCAGTCTTCACCACCTCCCCAAGGCAGAGCCCTGAGTGCTGGCAGCAGTGGGCCTGCTCAGCTGTGCTCCTACCAGTTGGATAAATTACAAACTCAAGGTAATTTTTTTGTGAGAAGGTAATCTACTGTGTAAGCCAATGAAATATGAAATACTTTCCATGAAAAGAAAATTGAGTGTCATGGAACGTGATAAAAGAGTTGTAAAAAGTTTTTGTTGTCGTTGTCACATTTGGTATGGGCAAAGTAACTCTCAAAGATTAGGGGGAAGTGTCAATAATCGGGAACGCTTCTGCTCAAGTTGCTTTGCAAGTGGCAAGTTCTTGCTCTTCTTTAAAGAAAAAGAGAGAGGTGGGGCCAGCCCCATGGCCCAGTGGTTGGGTTCACGCGCTCCGCTTCGGCGGCCGAGGGTTTTGCTGGTTCGGATCCTGGGTGTGGACATGGCACCGCTCACCAGGCCACATTGAGGCAATGTCCCACATGCCACAACTAGAGGGACCTACAACTATGTACTGGGGGGATTTGGGGAGAAAAAGCAGAAAAAAATAAAAAGAGATAGGAAATCACGGAGAACACATTGTATGTAGCCAGGGTTAATGCAAGAAAGCAAACAGAACAATGTCAGAACAGCTTTAGCTAATACCAGAGGTTGGCAGATAAATGCACGTCCATATCTTAAAATAAAATGTTTATTGTATATAGTGTTTTTTCAGTGTGTATAAATATTATAATTACATATTAATTGTATATATTAACATAATATTATATATATAGTATTTTTTAAATGAATTTCCTACTTTAATGGACTGCTCCATCAATCAGCCAACTATTAATATGTATCAGGTGAGTGGGTTTTTACTGTACTGACAGATGGAGTTGTCCAGTATGTTTTGTTGACTCTTACAGGACTGGTTTGTCAGCTTTGTTTCATAAGGCTGGAACTATGATATATAACTATGTTAATAACCACATTAATAACAGTGTTACCAAAATAACCTGTATCTTTGGATTCCATTTCCAATGGAGTGTCATCTTACAGTCAAACTGATCTTTTAGATTTTTAATCACACGGCTTTTACACTGCCTTCTGAATACTATGTGAAATTGGAATTGAGATAATTGGAATTGTGGGTTGCTCTGGTTCAGCAGGAGCTCAGAGACAACCAGGATTGGTGTGAGTCAGAGTCCAGATGAGGGGAGTGTTGAACAGGATGGGGGAAGGCCCATTTGAACATTGGGGCTTGCTATTTGGTTGACTATGTTTTGACTTCTAGGCATCAGGTACCCAGGTCCAAACATGGGAACAGAGGCAGATCCTTGTAAAGCATGGCGACTTTTTAACTTAGCATTATTTCAGGTTCCCAGTTGTTACCTTTTACGCAAATTGATAGTTGAGAATTTACTACACTAATGCAGTAGCATCTCACAACCTGAAAATACGTGGCTTGCTTGTTTTCACAGGTTTTGGGACGATGTTTCTTGACAGTGGTGCAGGTCCATTTCCAGTTTCTGACACAGGCGTTACAGAAGGTCCAGCCAGTGGCTCACTCTTGCTTTGCCGAGGTTGTTGCACCAGAAAAGAAGAACAGCAGCAGTGGCAGCAGCTTGTCCGGCATGGGCCACACACCCGAACTGGAGGAAGCTGTGCGATCCTGGCGGGGGGCTGCTGAGGTAACCCCGTCTTTAGGGAGAGGGGTACCCTCTGTTCAAATAGAGGCTCCAGAAGGCCTTTGCCTGTTGGTTCTTAAAAGAGCCATTTTATTTAGAAATATCAGTTTTTAACTGTTAATCGTTAGCTTGTTCATTCATTTAACAGTGAATGTTGTTGTATGTGTCCACTTTGTGCTGGGCATACACCAGGCACGGGGGTGCCAGCCTCTACTCACAACCTTCTAGGAGAGAGAGGGCTTACAACAACAGGATGAAGGGGCTGTGATGGAGGTGTGTGGGAGCCCCGAGAAAGGGCGCTGACTCCAGCTAGGAGCAGTGCAGCAAAGCTTCTGGGAAGAGGGACCAGGGAGAAACGCCTGGAGCCTAAGTCTGGAAAGACAGGCTAGAGCTGGCCGTGGAGAATAAGTGGTCAGCCAGGCAGCGAGGGGGGGCTGTAGTCAGTAACAACACGTTTCTTGCAGGCATTTTAATACTCCTTTGTTTCTAAGGACTGGGAGAAAGCCTTCCAGATCAAGACTTTATGACTAGGACTTCCCGTTCCATTTTACAGAGTACAGGATAATCTGTAGTTAAGGAGTAGTGTACTGATTTATTATATAATGTCTAGTTTGAATCATGCCAGAATTAAATTGACAAAGTATTTTACTTTATGTTTTAGAAATCTCCTTTAATCAAATTTTTAAACATGATTTTTCACATTTTAACATTGTACATTCTCTAATTTTGTTAGTATTTCAGTTTTATGCTGGTCTGCCGCATTGTTGTTATTTCTTTTGAATTTTCTTTCCCTTCATTTTTCCTGTTAGCTTGTTTGTTTTGGTCTCTCTTTCATGTTAAGGGCTTTCCTTGGCTTTCTTGGTGTTTGTCAGAGCAGCACTGAAATGCTGTCATGGGGTCATGACCTTTGTCTTGTCATCCATGTCCTCCTGGCTGCTGGATTCCAGCCTCCTGGTCATGCAGTTCACATTCACACCCTTAATACCTGGCTCACTGTCTTCTCCACTCCACCTGCTGGCATCATTCATGCTGAGAACCACCCCCCTACACATGAGGCCTGCTAGTGGTCCCTTGACCTCCTCACCTTGACCTTTCCCTTCACCTGTTTCCTTCTGTCCAGGCCTTTCCACCCTCCTGACTTAGCTTCCAGCCAGTGATCCTACCCGACACTACATTGAGAAAACAGAATCAACCTGGCAGCTGCCCCTCTTCTTTGCAACACCAATGACGCCCCTCCCCCCACCCAGATCCTCTTCTCTTCCTTCCCTTTCATTACAGTGGAGGAGGGGCCCTCTCCTCCTGTCCAGGGCCTGCCGTGTCCCCGTCCTTCCCGCACCCTCAAGGCTTCTGTAGTGGGACCCTGTGTTCTCTCCCTCCTCCTCAGCGTACTCCCATCAGTATGTAAGCAAGCTTTACAAACACAGAAATCCTCCCTGCCTCACCTGGTGACTCTGCTCTTTTCATAGCCAACTTCTTGGAAGAATTGTCCACCTCACTTTTGATTCATCTAAAAAAGATTATGAAACATCTCAGGCAGATAAGAAATGTCACACATACCCATCTATCTTCCTTTTAGCTTTGTCAGATGAATCTTAACTTTCTGCTACATTTGCTTCACTCCTTTTATTTTTTAACAGAAAAATATTATTACAAATGCAGTTGAATTCCCTTTGTGCCACTCCGCTATCTTAGTCACATCCCTTCTTCTCTAGATGGAACCTCTTTTGAATTTGGAGTTTGTGACTCCTGTGCATAATTTTATATTTTTATTCTATATGCATGAATCCATAAGTAATGTAAGGTATTATTTTACACAGTGTGAAACTTTATATAAATGGCATCATTTAGCTTACCGAAATCTGGCTTCTACTCCTAGTCCAGAACATTTCTTCTCTTGGTCAAGGTCACTGGTGCCTTCTGTGTCGCCAAATCCAGGGAACCCTTTGACTCCATTCAGCAGCTCAAAGCCTCATGGGCCCTTGGAAATCCTCTCTTCTTGTGGCGTCCCTGAACCAGGCATTCTTAGTTAGCCTCTTACCTCTGGGGCCATCCTCTCCATCTACTTTGCTAATTCTTCCTCTTCAACATAGTTTATGAATGTGAGTTTCTCAAGGCTCAGTTCTAGGTGCCCTTCTCCCTAGGAGATCTCCACTAGTCTTGGGACTTAAAAAACGGCCTGTGTGCTGGGCACTCTCAAATGTGTGTGACTAGTCCACTTCTCCAGTGGGCTCCAGACCCCTGTATTCAGCTGCTGCTTGCCACAGGTGTCCAGGTGGCTCAGGCTTAGCTTTCCCACACATGCCTGTTTCTCTCCACATCTTCCCCATGCTAACAAGTGGTGCCATTCCACACTGGATCATTCATGTAAGAAACCTGAGATTTATCCTCCAGGCTTTGCGTCACATCTACGTTCAATCCATAAGAAAGCCCTGCAGGTCCCACCTCCAAAATATTATCCCAGATCTGTCCCTTTCCTTCCATGTGCACTGTCACTATGCTAGTTCAGGGAATCGTTACTCTCCCCTGACACTTGCAGTAGCTGGACTCCCTTCTCCCCTCCCTGTCTTGCTATCCTTCATCTCTCTCCACTTAAAATTGGATGATGTTGCTCCCCATTTCCTTAGGGTAAAGTATGGACCCATGACTATGACCTGCCTAGTCCTGCAAAGTCTGTCTCCTGCCTTGCTCACCAGCTTTATCTGAGGCGACTATCCCCCTCTCTCACTGGGTTCTAGTTTTTTTGCCAACCCATCTGCCTGTCCTACCCCTACCCCGTTGACTGCCTCCTCCTCCTCCTCATTAAATTCTCAGCCTGCATGCTGATTTCTGTGTCCAGCTGATTTCTGTGTCCATGCTGTTCTGTGTCCCTGTTATAGTTCTTTGTTTTCCTTGGTGTGTTTTTCTCCGTTTTTAATTTCTTTAATGTTTTACTTGTTTGCCTTTTCAGCCTGTGAAGCCATCAGCTCCACTGTCCAGTGACACCTAACACAAGACCTTTTGGGCTAAACGTTTGACTGAATGAAAGATTCTTAGAAAGAGAGTCAAATGGTTTTTAAACTGAGAGACTGTTAGGGTTCAGGGAATGGTTGGAATGGTATTCTTATATAATTTGTGAAGCTTTGGAACTTTATAGCATTATTACTGATAGTTACTTTCCTGTAGTCCTGCAATTTTTTTAAATATTACAACCCCTACACAGGCCTAGGAGAACAAAAATTAACTGTTAAAAAATGTTATTTGTTGCACAAGTATTATTGCAACAAAAATAGACATTGAAAAATTGAAAGACAGTTCATCTTGAATCTCTCCTCCCATCTAATAAATCAAATATGTATTTTTCTGTATTCTCTAGTCCTCACCTATATGTATAGATAATTCTTACATTTCATCACGAGATGCAGATTAGTTTCTTCTTGGTTTTCTGTCTTGCTTGTCTTATGTACTCTTCATAAACATAAGGACTGAAAAATAAGTATTTAATTTTTCTGTGCAGATTTTAAAAGTTCTGTTCTTCCTTTAATGTTCCACCGTATGTTTTTTTTTCTGTTCTGTATTGGTGTGGCCTTTTTTTTTTCCTGGAAACTCCAGTGCTAATAGTCTAGGTTCTCTCTTTTTAAAGCAGAGAGATTTAAAGTGTAAATGTTTTAGATACATAAAAAATAAAGAATAAGTAGGTAAGTCCTTTTTCCAGGGTTTCTTAAATACGGTAGTGCTATGTTAGGTTTACTTTCTCTTAAAGATGCTCAATGTAGTCTTTCAAAATTTCTTGCTGCTGCCTTCGTAATATGAACAATCCAGAATGTCTGGTTTGTATTTAATGCTTAGATGGCGTCTTGCTTTATTTTAGTTGTTTTTTTTGTTTCTTAATTTTGCTAGTATCTGTAGGCTCCTCTTTCACCTGCCAGTTGCTATTTATGTTGTAGGCAACATCTAGACTAAGAGAAAGAGGCTGTGATGGCCGCCTGGCAGGGATTGAAGTTCAGCAGCTCTTCTGTTCTCAAAGTGCAGCAATTCCTGAGCACCAGCTAAAAGAACTGAACGTAAAAATCGACAGTGCTTTGCAAGTAAGTTTTTCAGAACTGGCACATTGGTATCAGAGGGATAGAAACAAGGAAGGGAGTTAAAGTTGTGATGTTGAACAGTTGGAAAGAGTAATAAGATAGTAGTTGGCCTGAAGTCTTTTAATAATGATAGAAATTTTAAATTTCTGTTTTCATTGGACTCTGTCATTTAAGATCTGCTGTATAATCTTGGTTCTTGAAAACAATTTCTTTGCAGGCATATAAAATAGCTCTGGAAAGCTTAGGCCACTGTGAATATGCAATGAAAGCTGGTTTCCACTTGAATCCGAAGGCGATTGAAGCCAGTTTGCAGGTAAGCTTTTCTTTCTGGTACCTCTGTAGTATAGCCACACCAGGTGAACCAAGTGTCTTGACAGATGAGCAGTGGGTCACCTCTCCTCTCCTCCCCAAACCTCTTCCAGGGCTGCTGCAGCGAGGCAGAAGCACAGCAGACAGGGCGGAGGCAGACTCCCCCGCAGCCCATGCAGTGTGAGCTTCCCACCGTCCCCGTGCAGATCGGATCGCACTTCCTGAAGGGTGTCTCCTTCAATGAGTCGGCCGCTGACAATCTGAAACTTAAGACGGTAGCTTTCCATGGGGTTCCAACAACCTGAGTGTGAAGCTGAAAATAGAGTTCTTCAGGAAACCTGAGGGCTTGTAAAGAATATAGATTAAAAAAAAAAAGAACTGAAGTCAAGGCAGGAGGCATTGATCTTCCTCAGTAAAGTGGTGTCTAAAAGCAGGCTATGGTTGGGGCCGGCCCGGTGGCGCAGCGGTTAAGTTCGCACGTTCAGCTTCTCGGCGGCCCGGGGTTCGCTGGTTCGGATCCCGGGTGCGGACATGGCACTGCCTGGCAGCCATGCTGTGGTAGGCGTCCCACGTATAAACTAGAGGAAGATGGGCACGGATGTTAGCTCAGAGCCAGGCTTCCTCAGCGAAAAGAGGAGGACTGGGAGTAGTTAACTGAGGGCTAATCTTCCTCCCCCCCAAAAAAAAAAAAAACATAAAAGCAGGCTATGGTGACTTTTTTCAATGAGACAT
The DNA here is from genome assembly GCF_021613505.1 of Equus quagga. Taxonomy (NCBI): domain Eukaryota; kingdom Metazoa; phylum Chordata; class Mammalia; order Perissodactyla; family Equidae; genus Equus; species Equus quagga. Next base: position 102,578,248 of record NC_060279.1, on the reverse strand, counting down.
TTGCCAAGTCAGTTTTATTCATAATTTTGTTCAGATGTCTAACATAAAGAGTTTTGAAAGTACACTGTTTATGATTAATGTTTCAGTGGAGTTTTGTGAACTAAGTAAGAGGAGAAAACTTCTCATGATACTGCAGTGATTATGACCATTTGTGGAGCATCATGTGTGCCAGGCATTGCTCCCAGTGCTTGACTGGCGTTGTCTCATTTAATACTTACCCATGAAGTGGGTGCTGCTCTTTTCCCCATTTGACAGAGAGAGGAACAGAGACCAAGGTCACACAGCTAGAAAGTACTAGACTGGAATTTGAGCTTATGCAGTCTGTTTCCAGAGCCTGCATACCTGATCACTTGGTCATCCAAAATAAAGTTGAGGTTTTCATTGGTATTTACTTTTACCAGATGATTTTATTTCCTTATTTAGAGGGATTCAGGGTTTCGAAATTCCTCAACCAATTTGCATCAGCAGATTGCTAAATAATGCTATATTTTGTGTTAGTATAGAAATCACATGTGTGTTAATGCATGTGTCTTCAAATCTAGCCACTCCCTCTACAGGCTGAGAAAATCTCTTGAGTAGTATCTGATGATTATTACTTAAGAAATTAAAATGACATGATTTGGGGGTACTTAAACAAAACGCTTTTCTCTTGAGGACTGTTATTTACCTGTAAATGATTTTCTGTAAATTTTAGAACCTTGTATGGCTTTATCTTGAGGTGTGAACTCTCTGTTTATCCATCTGTAGCATACGATGTTACAGTTGATCAAGGAGGCCGGCTGCTATAATGGACTCACACCCAGGGATGATTTTCCTGTGACTGAAGTGCTGAACCAGGTGTGCCCGTCCACATGGCGAGGTGCCTGCAAGACTGCCGTGCAGCTGCTGTTTGGCCAAGCTGGACTGGTGAGTGAGCATGTGTGATGGATGGGAGAGAAGAGGGAGGGACGTTTCAAGCAAGTGAGGATGTGGTATAAGCACATGAGTGAAAATACTGAATAATTTTAAAAGTTCTTTGGTGCTCCAGAGTTTAGACCACATAGAAAAAGTAAAGAAAGAGCAGGATTAAAGAGTCTTTTTTTCCTTTATAGTATGTATTTGCAGGGAACACAGGTGCAGAATGATTCCCTACCCCGTGATCCCAGGGCACCTTTGCGTGAGACTGACAATGAACCTTTAGATTCTGGTTCTGGGGATGGGAGGAGAGAGGAAACACCTGCCTGGTCCAACAATGGCTGTTACTTGGACAGGAAGTCTTTTCCGAAGGATGTGGGAGAGCAGCTGTGGCAACTCGTTTACAGCAGTGGCAGTCCGCTCTGCTAGAGGCTGAATCTGGAATCACAATAAACAACTCTGCACAGCTTTACCCGTTCTCAAATGTTACCGATTTGGTTTTAAAGTGTTTTATGATTATTTTCCTAAATTCTTTTAGTTATTTGAAAATATATTCATCACTTTGTCCAGCTCTTTAAATTGTGTAGGATACAATATCTGTGTAATATCAAAGACTCTCCTCCAAATAAGAGGAAATAGTTGAAAGGAGGATTGGGTCTTCATCTTTCTGTTTTTGTAATTCTGTAATTCTGTTTTTATTGATGGTTGAGGATAAAATGATCTATAAAAAAGCTTCATCCACTTCTGGCTTGTATATTCAGTCATTACAAATGAGGTTTTCTGAAACATTCGTTTGATTTTTAATGACATTTTTACTTCTTTCAAGTGCATAAAGTAAAAAAATACTAATATAAAGGAAACAATGTAATTCCTAATTAACATGTTTATAGTTTGGAGGAAGTGCTAAAAGTGCTTGCAAAGTTCAGTACATCCTGCGTTCAGAATTTGGTTTCTGTTTATTGGCATTACTGTATTCAGTCATCTTTATTACTTGCTGCTGTCTCTGTAGGGCTCCTGACTGGCCTTTGCGTAACTGCCTTACAGGGAGAAGAGTTGTTGCCAGAGTCGCTCAGCATCAGTATGCTCATGTATTGGATTTGTTGGTGATCTGTTTTCCTCTCTGAAAGCTGATTATTGTTTTTGTTTCTCTTTTAGGTGGTAGTTGACACGGCACAGATTGAAAATAAAGAAGCCTATGCCCCTCAAATCAGTTTAGAAGGCTCCAGAATCGTGGTTCAAGTCCCATCCACATGGTAACATGATTCTTATATTAACACAAGCCTAAGCTCTGATTGAAGTGTGCACATCTATAAAAGTTGCTTTGTTTTTGGCAAACCCCCTTCTAGCTGACACAACCGGTCTTCCTGCCAGTGCAGGTTTAGGGGCAGTGGTGGTGTGTTACTGCCAGGTGTCATGATGATTGGTCCGTGATGAGGGAGCCAGATGTCTGAAAGATCGTCTCATTCACCAGTAACATAACTGAAATGTTATATATTCGTGGATCATGATGAGCATTATTATCTTTTCTTTGTTACTCAGTCCACAGCTTTTAAACAGAGCATATCATTTTCTCTTAAGTCACCCAGTGACTTAAGTTCCACTAAAGCTGAGTGGGGAACACAGAATTCCTTCTCCTCCTTTGTCTGTTCCAATGACCCTGATAATCTTGAGCTCATGTCATTACACACATAGTGTCATCGCAAATCTGGGGACAGACTCAGCCATTTTTATTTTTAATTATTTAATTATATTTGTAAACTTGTAATAAATAAAGTATTCTTAATTTATTAAAACAAAACTCCTACAAATCAGTAAGAAAATGGGCAAGGTACATGAACAGGTAAATCAGAGAAGATGTATGGTCAACAAGCCGATGTGTAACCTCACCTTATAAAGAAAGGCAGCATTTGATAAATTGTTTTGGAGTCATAATACTAGGTTTGGACCAACTGTACCAAAAAAGGACACAGAAGTTGTTGAAAAAGTCACGCAGCCTTTCTGGAGGGCAGTTTAGTATGTCAGAAGCCTAAAATAAGGCCTATGACCTCAGCAGTTCTACATTTCCCCCTCAAGGGGTTTGTCCTTCTGATATCCAGAGAGATCAGCTGTGAGGATCAGCATCATGGCTTTGTTAATAAACAGCAAAAATTAAACATTTATTGGAAGACTTCTGCTATTAAAATTGTAATCTTAATGAATGTTTAACTATATAGAAAATATTTAAAGCATTTAAGTAGGAAGAGATGGAAATAGTAAGAAACAATGGTACTATTCGTGCCTGTGTGGACTAAAGTGGTAGCTAAGTAGTGCATTCGAATTGTATTTAAACCGTTTCTCCTTGAAATGTGAGGGTCTGGTGGTACATTCTGCCAAAAGTTGCAGAGCTTGTTAATATATCAAATAAGGGTTGGCAGTTCACTTCACGTCCCAAAAGCTCCCTTCTATGAGTTTCCCCCCTAAAATTTTTAGTTTGATTATTGAGATGTTATACTGTTTTCTGAAATGAATGGTAATATATATATATCTTTATTCATATCAAACATTAAATTAAAAGCTCACTTTTCGGGGCCAGCTGCTCATTCCACTTTGGCAGCCCAGGGTTTCGCAGGTTCAGATCCCAGGCACGGATATGGCAGCACTCCTCAGGTCATGCCGAGGTGGCATCCCACATGCCACAACCAGAGACACTCACAACTAGAATATACAACTATGTACTGGGGGCTTTGGAGAAGAAGGGGAAAAAAAAGAAGAAGAATACTGGCAACAGATGTTAGCTCAGGTGCCAATCTTAAAAAATAAAAGCTCACTTTTTCTGTAAGATTTTTGTGTCCTGAATTCTTAATTTGTTTTCCAATTCAAGCTCTTAGTGAAAAATATTAAACTTAACCAGGATTCTCATTCTGCAGAAAACAGTTTGAACTTTTGGATAATTGGGTGAATATAAACAGCTAGTACTAAAATGGTGAACACTTCAGTTTACTTCCAAAACTCTCCCTGTATGATTGGTTTCCTTTCCAATTCATTGCACCTCCGTAAAAGCCCTTGCAGACTGGGATTCCTTGGAGAGGCTCCCTCTGCTGGCTGCTTTTAGTAAAAAGACAGAGTTTTCATTTTTTTGTTTCTTTCCAATTACAGAATATGTGCTTGTTGTTTGAAGATCTCAAACAGAACTGGTTGCTTTACTCCACCTTTGGAAAAATGAAATTGTTAGCACAGCCAGTCAAGAGTTTATTATATGCTTTGCTTTTAGTAAAATGAAGTGTACAGCTGGCAGATATGGTTTTTTCCCAAAGTAATACCTTACTTAGATTTTTTTTTAAGATTTTTTTTTTCCTTTTTCTCCCCAAAGCCCCCTGGTACATAGTTGTGTATTTTTAGTTGTGTGTCCTTCTAGTTGTGGTGTGTGGGATGCCGCCTCAGCACGGTTTGATGAGCGGGTGCTATGTCCGTGCCCAGGATCGGAACCCATGAAACCCTGGGCCACTGAAGCGGAGCACATGAACTTAACCACTTGGCCATGGGGCTGGCCCCAGATTTTTTAACTGTCATATTTAAGCTATCCATCCATTCTTTCTTATAACAAATACTTACTAAATACCTAGTATGTTACAGACACTGTTCTGGACTCTGGGAATTTAATCCCAGAGCAAGGCAGACGGGGTCCCTGCCCCTAATAGAGCTGACTTTGTAATGGGGAGGGGGCGGAGACAGCTAGTAAGATAAGAGTGAAGTGTAGCGCTGGCAAGTGTATGGGGGGAATGAGAGTAGAGCGACATCATGTGATAGAGAATAACTAGGGCAGAGATGGGGAGGGGAGGCCATTGTGAAGGAGAAGGCCAGTCATGAAGGGCCTCGTTGAGGATGTGGCATTTGAGAGGACCTGGCCATGCAGAGAGCAGATGGGGAAAGCGTTCCAGACAGAAGGAACAGCAAATGCAAAGGCCTGGAGAGTGAACCGGCATGGCTGGAGATGTGGTAGGTGGTGATAAACAGGGGGTCCTAGAAGCTAGGACTGGCAGGGTCCCTGAGGGACTGGATTTTTATCTAAGAACAGGTAGAGGATTTTAAGCAAGCCTGGGTGATTTATCAAAAGAATGGGTTTATGGGGCCGGCCCAGTGGTTAAGTTCGCATGTTCTGCTTTGGCAGTCCAGGGTTCTCCAGTTCAGATCCCAGGTGGGGACACAGCACCGCTTGGCAAACCACGCTGTGGTACGTCCCACATATAAAGTAGAGGAAGATGGGCACGGATGTTAGCTCAGGGCCAGTCTTCCTCAGCAAAAAGGGGAGGATTGGCAGCAGATGTTAGCTCAGGGCTAATCTCCCCCCCCCCCAAAAAAAGAATGGGTTTAGTCTCTTAAGGGGATTTTATTGATCAACTCTCAAGACTAATGAGTAAAATGAAAATGCCAATTTGTTGATTTTCAGAAAGAGAAATTATTATCTCCAAGAATTGTGGTACTCCTCTCTGCATGGCCGGCAAATGCTCTCCCAGTGGGCAAACTTATGTGACCAGCCAGATCACAAACAGAAGTTGGCTGGGAAGTATACAGCAAGTGTGTCATGATCATCAGTGATGCCAGGCTGAGAGAATCGGCTGCATGAACCTTGGCCGGGTATACTGGCCAAGATTCTCTCCCAGGAGTCCGGGACTGGTTGGGCACTGGCAGAGCTTTCCTTGTTGCTTGCCTTTTCCAGAGTTTCTGAGGCTCACCAGCTCTCATTCTCACAGATATATTTCTTCTCAAGCCAAAATCATCTTGGGGAGAGCTGCTGCTTCCTTAGGGGGGCTTCGCAAGGGTTGGTTTCAGCATTTAACTCCCAGAGTGCTCAGGAACAGACAGACAGTGTCTTCCTGCTTCTGCCTCTCAGAAGAGGCAAAAGGTGCCCTTGGTGGAGGTGCCCTGAATGGGCAGTGGGGACTGAGTGGTGGGAAGCAGCTCTCAAAGAGGAGAGCAGCTCGGGCAAAGGCAGCAGCACAAACACAGTTCCTGAAATGTGAGCAAACCCAACATATTCAGGGAGTGAGAGAAGGCCTTGCGGCTGGGACGAGGTGAATGGAGGTAACAGTGAGGAGAAGTGTGGCCAGAGAGGCAGGAGCAGCCAGGTCACAGAAAGCCTTGGGGGCTGTGGTAAGTGTTTAGATTTTATTTCAGTCATGACGGGATACCACTTGAGGGGTTTACACAGGAGAGTAATGTGTTCTGTTTTGTGCTATAGGAGGCTCACTCTGGCTGCAGTGTGGAGGATGGGCCTTGAAGGGACAGGAGTAGAGAACAGGAGACGAGATGGGAGGTTGGTCCTGATACACAGATAGTCATGGTTTCTTGGAGTAGAGTGGTAATAAGAGAGGAGGTGAGAAGAATACATTGTGGAAGAGAGCTGTCAGGATTTGCCGATAGATTAGATGTAGGATGTGATGGAGCTAGAAATGACTTGCAGGTTTCGGGTTAGATAGTTGTGTTGTTTACTTATTGAGCAAGTCCGTAGGAATCGGAGTGGTTTTTGGAAGAACAGCGGAATCGAGAGTTGTGCTGACCAGGCTCCCTTTGAGCTGCCTGTTAGGTGTGCAAGGAGAGATGGCAGTGTGAGTTAGATATGTGGGAGTGGAGCTCAGGAGAGAGGTCTAGGCTGGTGAAGGAAATTTGAGTCTTCAGTGTAGAGGTGGTTTAGAGCCCTAGGACCAGGTGCAGTACTCGAGGGAGAAGAGACAAAGCCTGGAATGCACCACCATGCAGAGCTAGGGGAAAGAGGAGCAGGAGGAATGGGCAGGGGAGGCCAAGAAGGAGCTGCCACCCAGGTAGGAGCGAAGTGGAGCACGTGTGGGGTCACCAAAGCTACAGAAGACAATGATCCAGGAGGAAAGACACATTGCACCATGTTGTTGAGAGATTGAGTAAGGCGGAGACAGGTAACCAACCCTTGAATTTGACAAGATCTAAGTGTTTGATAAAAGCTTTTTAGTGGAGTTGTGGGGATGAAAGCCTGATCAGAGTGGGGTGAGAGGAGAATAGGAGGGAAAGAAGACAAGGAGACAATGTCTTCTGCTAAAATGAGGAGCAGAGAAATTGGGCAGTATCTGGAGGAGAATGTGCAACTGAGAGGTGATTGGTGAGACTGGTTTGTTTGCCAGAGGGAATATCACAGGGGAGAAATAGGGTGATTCCGTGAATGAGGTCCATGGCAAAGCAAGAGGGTATGGAGCAGGTGGTAGTCAGGTTCAGCCTGTGGCAAGAGCAGGGCATGTCTTCCGCTGTGACAGGAGGGGAGGCTGGGGGCGTGGGCACGGACACAGGTGAACTAGGGGCTTTAGTGGTGGGGAGACGAAGTAGAGCTCATCTGCTTATGTGTTTTCTCAGGTAAGTCAGAGTTGAGGTAGGAGGGATTGGGAGAGGTGGCAAGGATAGCAGAGCTTTGAGGAGAGAGGAGGAGGGTGAAATAGTTATCTTGGAAAGGGGAGAAGTTAATTTATGGGAAGCCCATGCTTGGTGCTTACCTGAAATTTGTGACAGGTCCAAGGGCAAACTGTGAGGTTTTTTCCCTCTGTTGCCCTTTAGTTTCTTGGGTACAGGTGTGGAGTGCTGTAGAGGAAGGGAGGGGCAGGGGCATTATGGAAAGAGTTTGTAAAGGAGTAGATGCTGTGCCAGACCATGGAATCTCAGCAGGGTAGAGAGGAAAGTCAGGGCCAGAGCCAGTGTTGAGCAGTGAGAGGACACTAGGGTCCCTGGAAGGCAGCCCCTCCGCCAGACTCTAGATAGTTAGAAATCCATGGAGTCCCCAGACTCTGTGGTCTCCTCCTCCTTTTTTGAAGCAGCAAGTTCTAATGTTAGCCCTGTCATTCTCTAAGTGTTCTTATAATTACTGAATTTTTATTCGGTGCCAGAAGTACACTGAAGTTGTAGCCTTTTTTGTGAGGCCTGCCTGAAACACCTTTGCAGAGCAATGCAGCCCAGACTGATGCAGCCTGGTTCGTGTCTAGGTGCCTGAAAGAAGACCCCGCCACCATGTCCCTGCTGCAGAGGAGCCTTGACCCGGAGAAGACGCTGGGCCTGGTGGACGTGCTCTACACGGCTGTGCTGGACCTCAGCCGCTGGAGGGCGGGGAGGTGGGTGTCCCTGCCACCGCTTGAATTGGTTTGCATTCAGGGGCACAGCTAGTGACAGTGTGCAGTGTGAGCACATACAGTTTCATGTGTGCTCATATCACTCGGAGTATGTGAGTAAAAAAGGCAAGAAAGAGAACTTTCCAGTAACTTTTTAGTTTGGAATAATTTCAAACTTAGAGAAAAGTTGCAAGAATAGCACAAAGAATTGCTCTATACCCTTTACCCAGATTGCTCAGTTTGTTAACATTTTTGCCTTTGTTTGTTTTGTCATTTGAGAGTAAGTCCATCAAGAAGATTTTAACCAAACTCATTCTCTTTCTGAAGGGAGAGCAGAGAAATGTTTAGAAAATTTCTTATATCCTGCCTGAAATTTATTTATATCTGAAAGTAGCTGACAGCTGCAAGATCATCTCTTTGTGAATTACTAACTTTAGAACAGGTAGGGGTCTTAAACAGCTAGCAATGTGCCCTCCCCTTTGGTCATCTCATAGCACACACAGACCCACAACAGTGGGATGACATATCCAGGGCCACACCAGCCATTACCTGCCCCAGCTCCTGCCCCTCCCCTTTCTATCTCTAGGGCTCTCTTTCAGTACTGGAAAAACGTGCTCGGAAAACTTTGGAAGTAGTAACCATCTGTTCTTAGCATTGTCTGTAAATTACTTCTAAGACAACAGTGCTTCATAGTGTCCCTGAATCCTGCCCATCCACCCCTTTCTGCTCTGTGGATTTGTCCATTGTCCCTCTGCTGGATCTGCCAGGCTTTCGGTCCCCATCCTCCAGGCACAAAGCTGGCCTCAGTTGATTGCATGCTCCACTCTGGCCATGGTTTGCTCTCTCATGCTGCGGTTAGAGGGTTTCACTCAGACTCCTCAGGCTAGCATCCTAATGTGGTTTTCACAGTCCTGTGTGACACTGAAGATTTTTCATAATAAATGTAGATAGTAAGTGCTTAAATGCTGTGTGTTTAAAACTCTTGGGTGTTCATTTATTTATCTGTAAAATAAGTGAACCTGATACCAACCAGGGAGGTCTTTGTTCTTCTTAAAGTCTTTCTTCAATACAAAGAGATTCATTTCATTGTCCAATTTTTATATTTCTCTCTCTCTCTTTTTTTTTGGTAATACATTTCTGTTTAAATAGGGAACAAGCTTTACCCTGCATACAGATCCAGCTTCAAAGGGAGATCTGTGATTTTGGGAATCAGGCTGACTTGCCTTCTGGAAATGGAAACAAATCTTCAGGCGGCCTACAGAAGACCTTTTCTAAACTGACATCCCGGTTCACCAAGAAGGCTTCGTGTACCAGCTCTAGCAGCAGCGCAAATTATTCCATCCCAAGTACCCCTTCCAAAAACATCTTCATAGCTGGGTGTTCGGAAGAGAAGGCCAAAATGCCCAGTAATATTGATTCAAGGTTACAAAGCATTTTGAACATTGGTAATTTCCCTAGGACTACAGACCCTTCACAGCCAGCTCAGAATTCCAGTAACCAGATGGCCAATGGTTTCCTCATGGAGAGGCGTGACAACTTCCTGCAAGGGGATGATGGCAAGGACGAGAAGGGTATGAACTTACCAACTGATCAGGAAATGCAGGAGGTGATAGATTTTCTCTCAGGCTTTAACATGGGCCAGTCACATCAGGGCTCACCACTGGTGACAAGGCGTAATTCTGCTGCCACACCCATGGTGACTGAGCAGAAGGCAGGAACCATGCAGCCACAGCAGACACCACTGCCAGTGCCCCCTCCGCCGCGGCCACCCCAGGCTGGGGCACATACACCTTTGACACCCCAGCCAGGCCTGGCACCTCAGCAGCAGTCCCCAAAGCAACAACAACCCCAGGTCCAGTACTACCAACATCTGCTCCAACCCATTGGACCTCAGCAGCCCCCACCCCAGCCTCGGGCCCCTGGGAAATGGTTACATGGCTCATCCCAGCAGCCAGTACAGCCCGTTGGAGCGGGTCTGTCTCCTCTTGGCCAATGGCCTGGCATGTCTGATCTCAGTTCTGACTTATACAGCTTGGGTCTGGTGAGCAGCTATATGGATAATGTGATGTCGGAGGTTTTGGGGCAGAAGCCACAGGGACCTAGAAATAACACCTGGCCAAACCGTGACCAAAGCGATGGAGTCTTTGGAATGTTGGGAGAGATTCTGCCTTTTGATCCTGCAGGTATGTGCGTACGCAACCCACCCCCCTACCCCCGAGCTTTTAACATAAATGTAATCACTGAGGACTTCATAAGGTCTGTCTGCCACAGCCTTATTTGTGGGGGGAAGTGACTTAATCCCCTTTTAAGGACCCTTGCTCACTGTCTGATGGCAAGTATGAGGCAGATCCAGCAAAGGTAGGAAGTAGTGGTAAGAATGAGGCTAAGAACGTAAGTGGAACTATTTTTCTCACTTTACAGAGGACATGTTTGAGGCTAGAGAAGTTACTTGAGTGGCTCAAAGTCTCATACTTCAAGTGGGCTCCAGTTTGGGCCCTCCCATTCGTGGGAGCCAAGACAGCTGGCCCTTTGTGGGCTGCCTTTTTCCTGATTGCATAACCTGTTCTGTGATTCTTTTTTGCCTAAACTCTAGGATCTATGAAAGGTGGTAGGGCACCATCCTGCCTTCATAGAATATAGCTTCTCTCGGCCTAGACAAAACAAAAATACAGTGGAAGGAGGAATTCATTAAGGATAAAAGCCAAAATTAAGTAAATTTAAAAGAAAAACATAGTAAGAATTGTAAATAAATCTAAAAGAAGCATCTTTGGAAGGCCAATAAAATAGACAAACTAATTTATTGTAAATCTGATTAAGAGAGTGCAAAGAGAAACAAGATTAGGAAAGAGAAAGGAGTCATAACTACAGATATAGGAGAGATTAAAAGAACTTTACATTACTGCATACAACTCGATGACAATATATTTGAAAATTGAGTGGAAAGTACATTCTTTCCTAATAACATATACATTACCAAAATTGCACCAAGAGGTGGAAAACCTGCCTAGGTCTATTTCAGTAGAAGACATTGGAAAGGTAATTCTGAAGCCAAGATGATTTTACTAGAAAAACTGTATAAGGTTTATTAAAAAAAGCAAACTATAATGCATCGCACTTAAGAGTATGAATAGATGCAGGAAAATCTGGCAGTGTATCAAAAGAGTAATATCTGTTACTAAACCTGGTTCAGAGTTGTAAGGAGGTCCAGTATAAGGAACTCTTCTACTGTACAGTAACCTATCACATCAACCAATTAAATGAGAAAAACTCAGACAGCAACAGATACTGTAAAGACATTTGGTGAAAGACATCAGCAAGTCTTAGAAAATAAATAAATAAACCCCTCAAAATAAAACATGAATAGAAGGGAAGTTCTTGAATATAAAAAAGACTGTCTCCCAAAAGCCAGTAGCAAGTAGTACTTTGTATAGCGAAACAAAATCATTCCAGGTAAGATGAACAAACACACAGACGTTCAGTGGTTGCCGTGGGGAAGGGGGCTGGGGAGTGGGCACAAAGGGTGAAGGGGAGCATTTACATGGTGACAGACAAATAATAATGTACAACTGAAATTTCACAATGTTGTAAACTATGATGACCTCAATAAAAAAAGGAAACATCATTCCAGTTAAAGTCAAGACCCAGACTAGGTGGCAACTATTAGTACCAACGCCAGCTTTGTGTTGGATTTTCTAGCAAGTACAGCAAGACAAAACCAAAGGAAATGAGTGGTGTAAATTTTAGAAAAGGATAAATTAAAAAACATATCTCTTTTCTGGCAATAGAATTGAAAAAAACAAGATTCCTTAATAAAAAACTTCTAGAATTAGTAAGCGACTCTGGTAAGGTGGGCAGATATAACACAAACATAGAGCAATTAATTACTTTTTTCTCTAGCAAAAGGTATACAGAAATGGAAAATATGTTTCTTTCACAAGGAGAGTACTGTGAAATACTTTAAATAGGTATAGCAAATATTTATATAAATAACCACCAGGAGAGGAGAGCCCTGCTAAACAACCCAGCATTAACTATTAGAGGAAAGAAATGTTTTCTTACGTCTTCTAAGAATTCCTCATACTGCTGTTCCTTCTTTCTCGTTCTTCCTCTCCTTGGGTGGGCGGCTGGGGAACCTTGTGCTGGGGACACCACAACGCAAACAGTTCCACCTGCTCTGGGCGAGTGAGCCCCCTGGCTGCCACCGACTGGGGTGGGCAGGGCACATTTTCTCAATCGGGGATAAACGGTCTGTACATTTTTTGACAGTCATGTGATTAAATCCAGAGTATAAATGGTGTTTGGCAGGATTTTACCATCTTTGATCTCCATTGAGGCCAACCAGGCTGTGTGTGTGTGTTAGCTGAGCTAACAGCTGTTGCCAATCTTCTTTTTTCCCTTCTTCTCCCCAAAGCCCCCCAGTACATAGTTGTATATTCTAATTGTAGGTCCTTCTGGCTCTGCTGTGCCTCAGCATGGCTTGATCAGCGGTGCTAGATCCATGCCCAGGATCCGAACTGGCGAAAACCTGGGCCGCGGAAGCGGAGCGTGTGAACTTAACCTCTTGGCCACCAGGCCAGCCCCAGCCTGTGTGTCTTTAGCCTAAGAATCCTTTTAGCTTTTCTTTGGGTGTTCCTTTGTGACCTTAAAGTCCTTAATGTAGCTTCCTGCAGCCCCTGCCCTGAGGGCATAGGGTCTAGCTAGCCCTCTTTGCAAATTAAGGAAGGGCATTCCTCGGGATAGGTGAATTACAGGAGGCACCCCTTGGGCAGGGCTGGTTAGACCTGAGCGCCCCCTGGCAGGCACACACAGCCCCTGGGAGCCCTTGATTTCAGCCCCTACTCTCCCCTCATGTTCATGCAGTGCACAAATGGCACAGTCTCATGCAGTGGTCTGTGGCGGTACCCAGAGCACAAGCTAATAATGGGATTGTACTCCGGCATCTTTCCCAGCTTGAAGCTAGGAAGTCTGTGCTGCTGAGTCATATTCAGTTGTGACCCAATGATATTTTCCTGCCTTGTCTTTTTGACTCTTTCCCTCAGTGCTTGCTTTTCTGTTTTTTTCTCTCATTTGTACTGCCCTGCACATCCTTACTCAGCTCTGTTAAGTGTGTTTCCAGCCACCTATTAATGCATTCTGAAATTTTATCTTATTCGTTACCACTCTTATTATCTTCACACTAAATGAGCAGGTCTGCCATCCATATCCAGGCAAATACTGGATCAGAGTTGGGCCTAAGTGGGAATGGCATATAGTCTCTATCTGGCTGACCCTGATGCTTTGGTCACTTTCAGGTTATCAGTAGGCTGAAGTCATCATCTGATTTTCTACGTTGTTGAGTACATAGCACCAGACATTGGACAATTTTAAAGAAATTAGTATTTGTCTTTAAAATTTAGTCACAGATAAAGCCAACCTTTCGTGCTCTCTGTTCCTGTCTTTGATTTCCATTCAGCCTGCCTCTGTCCTAGGCGTAGCGCCTCCTGACAGTCCCCATGTGCTGGAGCCCCATCTCACCATAGCGGGCTGCTAGGCCAGTACTGCAGTCAGGCCGGGGCCGCAGGCCTGCCAGCTCCTCACCACTTTCATTGTGTGTGACCAGCATATCCTCAGAAGGTAGGAAAGGAAACAAGAGGCCACTTTGGCCCGAAACCCTGTTTGTCCCTTTGTCTTAACACAGTAGGTTCAGACCCCGAGTTTGCACGCTACGTGGCAGGAGTGAGCCAGGCAATGCAGCAGAAGCGTCAAGTCCAGCATGGTCGCCGCCTAGGCAACCCCCGGGGCCACTGGCCTCCCATGGACGATGCCCATCGGACCTGGCCTTTCCCAGAGTTCTTCACAGAAGGGTGAGTGCTGGCTGTGGCAGGGAAGCTGAGTTTGGGACCGACCTGGGTTCCCCCGTGGGGCCTTTGTGCACTCTTTATCAAGCATTTCACTCCCAAGCCGCCATGTGGGAGAGTGACATGGGGTTAAATCTTCACGGGGTCAGAGTTTTGTGACTGACTGTAGGATGCCAAGTGGCATGATATGTCCCTCTGAACACACCATTGGTATCAATTGATGATTTTCAAGACAAACTCTTCAGCCCTAAACAAGGATCTTATTTAATGGTGTTTGTGAAGTAACTGCACATTTGACATGGTCTTTATGCTGAAATGAGCATGGCTATGAAACCCATGTGATTAATGAATGTGATCCTTTAGACTACAAAAAGCAAAGGTGTACAGTTCAGGTTCCAATGTGTTGAGAGAACTGGATTTTCCTGATAAAGATAACTGCAGAGTGATTTTGCACATCTCTTAATTGCTGCCTGGTTAATACATCTGAACAGCTAAAGATCATCTCAACTTTTTTTGCTCTATGATTTTCATATACAAACCACAGTCTTCTGAGAGGAATAAAGGGCAGTGATGCATATGTATTACTTTTGAAATAAGGGAAAGGAAGAAAAGCTTGAGTGTTTAGAAGGTGAGAGATAAGAGACCACTGTTTGGTTGTGAGATGAGTGCAGGGTAAAGACTGTTCTTTTTGGGCTTGGGTCTGGGGTGGGGCTGGCCTTGGGGCCATGCAGCCAGTGTGCATGCTGGCTGCAGGCAGCCCGGGACCAGCTTTTCTCTTTGGCTTTCAGGGATGGACTACTCAGCAGCTGGGCAGGTGCTCAGGGAGACTCGGCCAGCTCAAGTGACGAGACGTCCTCCGCCAATGGGGACAGCTTGTTCTCCATGTTTTCAGGGCCTGACCTCGTTGCTGCTGTCAAGCAGAGAAGGTATGAAGAGATTTCTAAACCAAACAAAGGACAGAAGGGCACGTATATGTGATCCACAGCTCGTTCTTCTGGAAAGCTCAGGAGCAGCCCCATTGCTCCCCATCAGGCTTGTGGGAGAAAGGCAGAGGGCCTCTTCCAGCACTGTCTTCTGAGGCCTCTGTGGGGCCACCACACAGGCTTACAGCCCAAGTGACTTAATGTTGGGTTGAGTTTTTCCTGGCAGAACAGTCTCATGCAAGTGGTAGCGGAAGAGTCCCAGTATGACAGGCGAGGGAGGGTTCTGGAGACAGAGTCTGCTGATGCTGCCCTGTGCCTACCATGAGGCAGCCCTTCCTGTGGGAGCAGGACCAGGACAACCAAGTTCTCGTCAGGACTCACCCACAGGCTTTGCAACTCCAAACACGGGCCTGGCCCTCTCTGCCTCTCAGTGTCTTTGTCCAAGGTGGAAGTAGATAAAATGACCTTTGAATGGTATTTCAAAGTTGAAAAAAATGGTAATGTAGTATATTCAGATCTAAGAAGTTTTCAGAAGTAGTCACAAAAATTAAAACGGACCCTGAAATAGGGGAAGAATTTGGTTAGAAACAAGTGGAGAGACTGTTGTGGGAGTGAGAAGACAGAGGCCCAGAGGTGGCAGTCTAAAGGCCAGGGGCAGGACTGGGACCATGCAGGGTCCCGCAGTTGATGTCCAAGTTTTGTCTGGATGTCACAAGTCATGCTGTGGAGTGGAAAGGGAGGCCCTAACGGAACAGGGTCAGGCTTCACTGGATAAGCATTGGGGAGCAGGTCGACGAAGGTGGGAGGGTGGCGGAGTGGTGACGGTGGTAATGAGCGATTGTTAATATGGGCTAGGGGGCTTTCTATGTGCCAGGCCCTGGGCTGAGCGTTTACAGTCATTTTCTGACTTCATTCTCACAACCACTCTATTTGTTTGCTAGGGCCACCATAACAAAGGACTGCAGTCTGGGGGGCTTAAACAGCAAAAATTTATTTTCTCACAGTCTTGGAGGCTAGACGTCTGTGATCAAGGTCTCAGCAGGATTGGCTGCTTCTGAGGCCTTTTTCTTTTGCTTGCAGGTGGCCGTTTTCTCCCAGTATCTTCACATGGTCTTCCCTCTGTGTGCACCTGTGTCCTAATCTTCCCTTATAAGGACACTGGCCATTTTGCATTAGAGCCCACTCTAATGACTTTGTTTTCACTTAATTAGTTGTTCAAACACCTTATCTCTGAGGTCCTGGGAGTTAGGGTTTCAACATGTGAATTTGGGGTCAACATATGAAGTTGCGGAGGGACACAATTCAGCCCATGGCAACTACCATATGATGTAAGCACTGTTTTACCCTCAGCTCACAGGTGAGGAAACCGAGGCTCAGAGAAATTTCATTCATTCATTCATTCATTCATTCAGTGGCACCTGTCATGCACCGGTGATATAGCAGCAAACAAAACAAAGTCCACTTCCTTGTAGAATTTATGTTCTGGTGAGGGATGGCAGATAAAAAATCCAAACGTGTCAGGTTGGATTGGGTGCCATGAAGAAAACTTAAGCAGGGTGTAAGGGCAGAGAATGCAGAGGACGCGTGGATTTTTTGTTTTCAGAATGGGGGTCAGGGAGGCCGCTGATGAGCAGAAAGCTGAACAAAATGAGGGAGTGACTGGTAAGGAACTGGCAATGGGGGTGTGTGAGAGAGAAGAATCGAGGGTGATGTGCAAGTTTTTGGCCAGAGCATCTGTGAACGGGGCTGCCATGAACCAAGATGGGGGGCCTGCAGGAGGAGCAGGACTGAGCTGCGGGTAGAGTTGAAGCTTCTGCTTCAGATGTGGGACATGGGAGGTGCTGGGTAGCATCAGAGAAGCCACCTGTAGCACCACATCTGCACACAGGAGCACCTGCCCGTAGGCTCGTCTGCCTGCTTCTAAGTCTGCTATGTCCTGCCTTTTTCATTCAGCATTAGAACTGAATTTTTCATGGTTAGTGGTAAAACTAACAGGCTTTTATTTTTAAGTCACATATCCCCGGTGCATGGTAAACAGTCAGTCAGCAACTGTTGAGTAAATTAACAAAAGGCCAGAGCTGGTGCACTCAGCAGCTGAAACAGCCAGTGCCTGTCCTCATGCCTGCCACCCTCACCCCACCCGACCCCGCCCTGTGACAGCTTGCAGGGGTGCACCGTTCAGTGGTGACTCACCTTATCCCCCTGCATCAGCAGACTTGAGACCTCCCCACCTAGAACCAGTGCCTGGCGACACCGGCCAAGTGGCTAGGGTGTCCCCTGCAGGTAAGCTAGGCAGGAAGCCAGGCGACCACTGCACTGAACTCTTGATTCTTTCAGGAAACACAGCAGTGGAGAGCAGGAGACCAGCACGCTGCCCTCGCCGCCTCTTCTTAGCACAGTGGAGGATGTGAACCAGGTATGGCGTGCCCTGCTCTCTGTGGGGCCCAGACCATGAGCAAGTTTCCAAAGCTTAAGTTTTAAGAGGGCCTCAAGCAATGAGGGGTTCTTTGTGGTGAACAGCTTTTTCCCCATGTTTTTGTCTAAATGATTAGCCATCTCAGCTGACTCAGAGCTGTATATAGAGGAAGCTCTGGGGCTGTGCTGTCCAATGTGATACCCAGTAGCCACATGTGGCTATCTAAATTGAAATTAACTACATATAAATAAAAATTGAGCTCCTCAGTTGTGCTAGCCATAGTGGCGAGTGGCTGCTATTGAACAGCACATACACAGAACATTTCTGTCATTGCAAGTTCTGTTGGACAGGGCTGTGGGAGGGGTGGTGCTCTCACCCTATCTCCTAGGTGGGAAGAAGGACGAGATCTGGGGAGTTGGGAAAGGATGATAAATTGTCAGAAACACCACTAAGAACTCTCTTCTGTCTCTCAGGATAACAAAACCAAAACATGGCCACCCAAAGCACCATGGCAACACCCTTCCCCGCTGCCCAGCACACTGCCCAGCCCAAGCGCACCACTCTATGCAGTCACCAGCCCCAGCAGCCAGTGGAATGACACCATGCAGATGTTGCAGTCCCCGGTGTGGGCTGCGACCAGCGATTGCAGCGCCGCCTCCTTCACCTACGTGCAGACCCCGCCGCCGCCCCCACCTCCACCAGCACACAAGGCAGCGCCCAAGGGCTTCAAGGCCTTCCCTGGGAAGGCTGAGCGCAGGCCAGCCTACTTGCCCCAGTACTGACCCAGGGCCAGCCTGCTTGCCCGCCCAGAGCTGTTTGGGCCAGTGTCCCCACCCCAGGGCTGACAAGCTGGCACCAGCCCCCCAGAGGACCAGTGCACCCCTGTCCCAGGCAGGGATCCTTGGGAATGGGGGTAGTTGGCAGCTCCAAACCTTTAAGGCCTGGCTTCTCAAACTTTGGAGGCATCAGACCCCTGGAGGGTCAGCTGAAGAGGAAGGTTTCTCACCCTCCTCAGGGAGAGGCTGGGGATCTTCGAGCTTAATAAGCACCTCTGGTAATTCTGATGCAGGGGGGCCACAGGCCACACTATGAGAAACACAGCTCTCAAGTTTGTAGTCCCACTGTGTGTGTTGGGAAGGCATCAGGCCCTGAAGGCTGAGAGCAGAACTGACCATTCTTCTGAGACCCTCCCCTTCCCCCTCCTTAACATGTTGAGTGATGACCACACCAATCACTGTATTTTATAGCTATTTTTCATAGGTTTTTGGTTAAAACATCTGCCTAAAATGGATTCAATATTTTAAGATAAATATAGTGGCTGGAGGTTTGTTCAACACTATCTTTATTTAAGCTTATACAAAATGGGCAAAATACAGAATATTTGTGATCAGAAGCAATCACCTGGGTTTTCTGTGGGTGGGCAGCCCCTTGCCACCCCAGCAGCACCCCGGGGGTGCAACCTTTACTGGATTTACAAAAGCAGGATCGTAAAATGGATGTCGGAGGCGTATTCCTGATGGTGCGTGGAGATGAGCCAGCTGTCTGCTGTCCCTGTGCGGGATGAAGCTCACCTGCCGCCCTCACATCTCCCACACCATGGCCGGAGGCTTCGACACAGTCTCAGAACGTGGGGGTGTGCTCGAGGGGCTGCCTCAAGACACCTGCGCTTGAAATTGCAGTACCATTTGTGAGCTGGCTCAAGACAACCAATTCAGATGTAGATAGGAATTAATTTAAAGTCTTTTCTTTTAAAAAACAAAAGCTAAAACAAAAAAAACCTCATTTTCAGTTAACATGTGCCATTAAATAGATAACATCCTGTGGATTTAGGGATATTTTCCAGCCAGAATGGATCCAGAAGAATTGAATGGTGCTTAAATTGAGAAATAATAATAAATATATCTATATAGAATAGACATATCCCACTGTATATTAATTGAGGTTACAGAAGTTCTTTATATAAAACTTATTTAAATTTTTCATATGTCATCTTTGAAAAAGTCTAATTGAAAAAATCCATAATATTTTCTGGTATGAAAGTTTGACAGTATTAATATTTTTTTTATATTTTCTTAAATCATTAAACCATTTTAATATATGTTAACTACTAATAAATGGTTTATTCTTTCTAACTCCATATAAGCTTTTCCAGCAAAGATTGTAATAACACATTTATGTTCTCATTTTTCTACAGATATAAGTAAATTTATATTTAAAAATACCAAAAAGAAAATATATATCCGTATGTATACACACTAATGATTGAGGGCCCTTCGGGTGTCTGAGCCCAGCCATCTGAATTCTTAGTACTGTGTGGCCAGGCTGTTTCTGGGCCTCGGGTGTTGTCTTTCGTGCTGTGTGGGGATGCCATTGCTGCCTGTGCTTGTGGTCCTCTCACCGTGGGTTCTGAACATTCACCTCACCATGTTTACAGAGAACTGTTTTGTACATAGACTTTTTTAGGCACGTGCTTTGCGCCAACCCTGCGTGGCTCTTGTCTGTGTTAGCTGTCACGGTGTGTGCACTAATCTCTGTTAAAGTTGTTTGTGGCTGTTTTACTTGTAAGATAGTTTTCTATTTCCTTCAGTAACGTGTCCACAGTATCCTGTATTTCGAGTTCTATTATACTGAAGTACTCTCGTTTTAATAGTGCCTCCCCAAAGACCTCACCTTGGACAGAGGTCAGTCCTTGATGCCCCAGCACAGGTGACATTGACATTGCTAATCGTTACTTTCCAGTCTGTTTTTCTCGATGAAGACATTTTGTAATTGCATCTCCATGGGCTGTGAGACTGTGTGAAGCTGTTGGTGTGGTGTCCTTGTAGGTGCTGTGTTCTCAGCACCGCCTTGCTCTGAACACTGGTGATTCCAGGTGCTGCGCTTGGCAGAGGGGTCTCGCCAAAGCGCATGTGTGTGCGTGTGTGAGTGTGCGTGTCCTTTGCATGGCCGGGCATGGCTGCCTTGCTCGGGCATCTGCAGGACACTGTGTGAATAGTTACAACGCTTCCAAACTGGAACTCTACATTTTGTATCTTACTTTTAAAGCTCCTATAAGTAAAATAACTATTGGCTTTATTAAAAATATACATTTAATAATATTTTGTATCTCTGTTTAAAATGAACTGCAGCAGATACCATGTCAGAAGCCCTGCCTGATTCATTACTTGGAAAAGCTGCACCCGAGTTGGTTTTTAGGTCAGCCTGTCCTGATTCTGAGGCCTTGCAAGGGGAGAGGCCCCAGGGGGTATCAGGATGAGCTGGGGTGCGTGGGCAGGAAGCCCTGCTGTGCCTCTCCTATTGGCTTCCCTAAGGCCAAAGCTGGAGAGGCCTCTGTGTGGGTGGAGCCAGTGTTGTGGTGAAGGAGACCACCTGGAAGGATGCAAGCTCGCTCCTTGGGTCGTGGTCTGCCAGCACCCACGTTCCACCATCATGGGTGCTGTGAGCTGTCCAGCCAGCCTTTCCAAGGAGTAGACCCAGAGATGAGGTCTCCCTCCACTCTGCCAGGGACTCATTATGTGGCACAGAGACCCTATCTCACAGAGAGAAGAGGGACTAGTCTCTGACATCATCCAGCTAAGCAGAAGGAAAGATTGTACAATGACAGCCACAAAGGGAGAGTGGGTTACAGGGGAATTTCAACTCAATTTACAGCAAGACAGCACTTCATCAAAACTTTTTTTTTTTTTTTGAGGAATATTAGCCCTGAGCTATCTGCCACCAATCCTCTTTTTTGCTGAGGAAGACTGGCCCTGAGCTCACATCGGTGCCCATCATCGTCTACTTTATATGTGGGACGCCTGCCACAGCATCGCTTGACACGTGGTGTGTAGCTCCGTACCCAGGATCCCAACTGGCAAACACCGGGCCACTGAAGCAGAACATGTGAACTTAACCGCTGCGCCACCAGGCTGGCCCCTCACAAATTTTTTTCATGATCTTAGGAGAAAAGGAGTGTGTGAGTGTTAATATATAACCTACCAGTGTAAGTACCACTCAGGCTTCTTTCTGCCAAGATACCCAGAAGCTGAGCGTGGGGACCAAGTCTCAGAGCCTTCTAAGTGCACCTCAGGACAAAGTTGCTTTGTAACAGCTATGTTGCATGAGTGTGCTAAGGAATACACTGGAAGTTCATACTAAAATGCTAGCCAGAAAAAAACAGTTTATTCAAGTGTGTTCCTATTTAACATGAGTACCTGTGCTGTTCACTGACTTCTGATCCACATTAGTGGTGGAGGCAGAAGAGGAGTCCCGTAGCCTTGGCTATGTGCTTGGTGGGGATGGAAGCAGAATATATGCTACACCTGAGCCCCACTGAGGCCTCAGCTCAACTGAGAAAAGGAGGACACGCAGGCAGGTGAGGTCTTTGTGAGGCTGGTGACCCTCCTTTCCCACCTGGGGGATCCTGAGAGAGTGGGGTGACCAGCTCTAGGAGTGTAATTGAAACGCCACATGCCAACCATGGCACTGTGAGGGGATGGCCCCCTATGTACTATGTGGCCCCTGTTGTGATCTGCTGCGTGGTCTGGAGACAAAGAAGAAATAAACCCTTCCAATGGCCAGTTCCTCGACTGCCAAAAAGCCACACACGTGGAGAGCATGACTGGCCATATCTCAGCCATCTGTGCCCTGGAATCTGCGAAACCTCCATGGACAGGCTCCCGGAAGTAATACACATAGTTGGCTGTATGATTCCACATGGGCAGGCTGGCTGGGCCCAGGCCTCTGCCTGTGGTGAGGGGACTGGATGTGGGCCTAGGTGAGGAGGAAGGATTGTTTCAGGAATATCATGTTCATTTCAACATTTACTAATGTCACCTAGGGGCAAGGCCCTTGCTAGGAGCAGGGGTGCAAAGAAGATGCAGTCTCTGCCCTTAGGACTCAGCCTTTTAGGGGAGACAACCTCATCTTTCCCATTCTGTACCAGGTACCACCATCCATCCACCCAGTTGCTCAGGCAGAAATCCTGTAAGACACTCTTTTTTTTCTTTACTCTCCTCATTCAATTAGCAACTCTCCTAAGTATCTCCAAACACATTTAAGTTCCACTATCTTCTTCCATCACCACTGCCATCAACCTGGTCCTTACCTGGCTCCTTCCTCTCCCTCTCCCGCCTCAGGGAGACCCATACACCCCTGCCACCTCGATGTCGCCTAAGCCAACGTTCACCTGCCCGGTGCCCACCTGCCTATTGCTTCCAAGGTTATTCCCTGCTGGGGTCTCTCCATCGGTTCTCTTGGGCCAGAGCGCAGCCTCTACCCGGCTTTATTTTTCATTACAGCACTTAGCACTCCCCTAGAATCAAGCGTTTGCATTTGTCCCTCTCACTAGAACTAAAGTCTCAGGGGAGCAAGGAGCGTCTTCTGCGGCCACGAGTCCAGGCTACAGAACAGCGAGAAGCAACTCCAGATGAGCCTGACGAAACGAGGTGTTGCTGGGGCCAGAGGCAAATTCTAACACAAAGCAAGAAACAGAACTAGACTTCAAATCAGCTCTCACATCACACTGAGAATAACCCATGATGACCAGAGTTTGTACTCGAACTGCGAGGAGGGGCTGACATTAGGAGCTGCGGGTAGGACTGTGTAGCCCTTTACTAAGTACAGACTTTTCTATTCTCGTGGAAACCCACGCCTATGTGCGGTGGGGAATTTTTTTTTAAAGCCCTAACAATGGATTCACAGGGAAAATCTGAGGGCGACTTCCCCAGCGACAGGACTCCACAGCGCAGGCGAACACTACGCCGCAAGACGAGCTCGGGCCTCCCGGGGGCGCTGGCACCCCCGCTCGCGTGCGTGCCTCCTCGCGTGCGCAAGCGCACGCCCGCCCCCGTCCAGAGGATGCGCTCATGCGCGCACTCGTCCATCCCAGACGTGCTGACAGGGACGTTTGCTAGCCCCCCCGACTGCGCAGCCCCGCTCCGGACCTGGGGTAGGGACATGCGCACACGCGTGCGCCCCGCCCATCCCGGACGTGCGAACCCACACGCGGACGCGTGCGTACCGCCCCCTGCCGCATCACTACGTGCGCTTATCCCGCCTTCCCTGCGCCGACTCGCTTGTTCACCGACCCCTTGGGAGCCGGGTGCAGCCGCTTGGGCTCCGCGGAGTTCTGGGAGTGCGCGGTTCCCTAGCCTTCCCCCGGTCGTAATGACTCAGCATCCCCGGTGCGTGCGCCTTCCGGAACAGCTCGCGACAATCCAGCGGCATGGGTCGCCACGCACCCGACCTCCTGCGGCCTCCTTCAACTCGGACCCGAGAACTGCCGCCTCCGGCCTCCGTGAACCTCTCCCCGGGCTACTCCCTACGCCCTTATTGCGATGATCCCTTGGTTTCCAGTTTCTGCCCGACTCCTGTCCAGCGGCCCCGAATTAAGGCCTGGCTTATCTTAATGCCCATACCTCAGTTTCCCCATCTGTATAACAGGGCTTTTGTTTGGCAGTATGCCCGCCATAGGCGCAGTAAGTGCTAGTTTCACAAATATTCAGTGGGAGCCAACTGGTTTTCCAAGGCTGCGCTAAGCTCTGAAATTAAATCCTTATCGAGAGTTAGGACTGTCCCTGGCCTTCCTAACTTGTCTGCGCTGTCAAGTCACCCCTGCAGTCCACTTCCCTCTCCCCGGCCAGAACGTCTTGCTGAGGGCGCTCGGTGCCTGGCCCTGGGGCAGGATCTCTTCAACGTTCTGAGCCAAATTTTCTTTCCGTTGTGGTTAGTCAGCCTCTGGTCTGGGTGCACATGACCCCTCTGAGCTTCACTGCCCCCAGGATTCCCAACCTTATGCTCTGCAGACAGGGTGGGCACAACATATCGTGGCCATTGTGGTGATGGTGGTAGAAAACAGTAGGTTTAACTCTTGTCAGAATATAAGATTACCTTACCTTGATATTTTTCCAAATTACAGCTCCCACTCCACTCCCCAAGATTTGATTAGAGATGCCACCCTCACTCCAGTGACTGGTCACCCTCCCACACACTGCAGCTTCCCCAGTGGGTCTCTCCCTGCTGCCCTACACGGATCCTTAGATCCGGTCCAAGGAGACCAGTGTTAATGCAATGGTTGGATTTTCCTCCCTCTCTTCTGTTAATGAAAATAATCTGTGACCAGTCTATAAATGAAAATTGGGGTGAGTTTATTATGAGCCAGATCTGAGGACTAGCTTAGCCTGGGGCCTTCCTTACCAAAGAAGTGGGGGTGTACAGAGTGCGTGTATCACATATGATTGAAATGTCCCTTTTACAATAGTCACGAGATTGCCCAGCACAGTGATTGATGGACACAGCAGGTAGTAGGTCAGCTGTCTTGGTGGACACAGCAGGGTAGACCGTCTGTGGTCACAGGGTGAGCACAGCAATCAATTCCTAGCCTAGGGAGAGATGCTTATCCTTAAGGAAATGCCAACATGGAGGAAGTTGCATTTTTATCTTAAGGCGATTTGTTCTTGTCTTTGGGACAGCAAATGCTTAAAGCAGATTTATAATGCATGCTCAACAGCCATGTCAGGCCCTTTTGGAAAAACAAGGTCAGGGCCAATTATGTTTATACCAAATGGCTTCCTCATATACTCCAATATATCCTATTGCTTACCATTTGTTTCTCACTGCCTTTGCCCACGCCGCTGTCCTTTTTTTTTTTTTTAAAAGATTTTTTTTTTCATTTTTCTCCCAAAGGCCCCCGGTACATAGTTGTGTATTTTTAGTTATGGGTCCTTCCAGTTGTGGCATATGGGATGCCGCCTCAGCATGGCCTGATGAGTGGTGCCATGTCCATGCCCAGGATTCGAACCGGCAAAACCCTGGGCCACCAAAGCAGAGCTCGCGAACTTAAGCACTCAGCCACAGGGCTGGCCCCAAAATTTACCATCTTAACCTTTTTTCTTTTTTTTGAGGAAGATTAGCCCTGAGCTAACTACTACTGCCAGTCCTCCTCTTTTTGCTGAGGAAGCCTGGCCCTGAGCTAACATCCATGCCCATCTTCCTCTACTTTATACGTGGGACGCCTACCACAGCATGGCTTGCCAAGCGGTGCCATGTTTGCACCCAGGATCTGAACCGGCGAACCTTGGGCCCCAGAAGCGGAACATGCGAACTTATCTGCTGCGCCACCAGGCCGGCCCTGTCCTTTCTGTTTGAGATGCCATTGTTGGCCATTTCCACTTGTAAAATTCTGCCCCGTCAGAATTAATATCACAGAGGCCTAATCGATATCAAACAACTGAGAAGATGGGGAAGAGCCAGGAAGTGGCAGGCAGCTCAGGGTTGTGATTAAAATAGGGCTCAGGAATCAGGCAACCTTGAGTTGGTTCTGTACTTAGTAGCAGAGTGGCAATTTTCAGATGTCTTAACCTGTCTGTTAAATGGGGAGGACAAGATCTCCCTCTGAGGGCTGCTGTGAGGGTTACCTGGGAGAGAATTTAGCAGAGAGTAAACTGGCCGGAGTACTGCGCATGTTAGTAGTTCAATGATGAATGGCTTTCAATTAACAATGATCTTTCTTTGTTCTACTACTTTTTGCGTTTTCTCTCTTTAACTTCTGTGGCTTGTGGCCCTCCAGATAGAAACCTAGTTTTCTGCTAATATAGACAGTCCAGGTAACTTTGGTGTTTCTAAGTACAATGTTAAAATATTAGGGGGAAATCTGGAATAGTTTGAAGTTGCTGGGAATCACAGAGGCCAAACAGCTGGAGGTGTACATTACAGAATGTCAAAAGGAAGATGAAACCTTCAAAAGGGCAGTCATCAGAGGCCTCACCTCCTGCCTCTTCTTCAGTACCCAGAGCTGCTCCTATGGGTTTTGAGTGGATGGGAGAGGACATTGGAGAAGACCAGGTGGCAGTGGGCAGGTGAACACCCATAAAATCTTGGAAAAGACTTGGAGCTGTAAATGACAGCTCAGCTCAAAACAACATCAACCCTAAGAGAAATCACTGATTGGTGTTGCAGCTGCAGACAGAGGTGGCCTGGGGCCCCAGGAACTTGGGCCCTGTGATGTCCACTCTGGCATCTCTCTGGGGGTCCTTATCTCCATTATTTTCCTTAAGACCAGGGAGTGAGGGGCTGGCCCGGTGGCGCAGTGGTTAAGTTCGCACGTTCCACTTCTCGGCGGCCCGGGGTTCACGGGTTCGGATCCCGGGTGCGGACAGGGCACCGCTTGGCAAAAGCCATGCTGTGGTAGGTGTCCCATATATAAAGTAGAGGAAGATGGGCATGGATGTTAGCTCAGGGCCAGTCTTCCTCAGTGAAAAGAGGAGGATTGGCAGCAGTTAGCTCAGGGCTAATCTTCCTAAAAAAACAAAAACAAAAAACAAAAACAAAAAGACCAGGGACTGAACCTCAGGTCTGTCCTTTCAGAAAGTCCGCTTAACACTACAAAAAGCTGGGAGTTTCTCCTGCTGGTGCCCAGGTCACAGAAAAGGACCCTGATGGTGTGCTTATCTCTGATACAATCATGGAGGCAGAGGAAGAAACATAAGAGTGGGAGGTAGTGGTTTGGGACAAAGACAACAGATGTCCATCATGGTCACCAAAAAGAGCCTAATGAGAAAAGGGAATCTGGTTACTGTTGAGCTAGAGTTGGCTGAGGAATCACATGGCAAGTGGATGATGAGGCAATGGCTACTGAGACTGTCCTTCCTATTAGATGAGGTTCTGTTCAGAAGGCAAGATTTAGGGCTGGGGTGCTGTTCTGTGCACACAAGTAACTGGCTTGGATGGGAAATTGGCTGGTGTGTTTCTCAGGAACCCCAGTGGAACAGATGCCATTCAGCACTATCAGGGTTGTGCTGCTTATGGGAAGCTCAATTAAATCTCATAGTTGACAGTTGACCCCAAACTCCTCTAGGTAAATAAGGGCCATGTGGACAGGGCTGTTCCCTGCAAAGTCCTGTGACCACTCATTTCTTTTGTCTTCAGCCCCTCCCTATGTTTCTTCTTCATCTCTCCCTGGGCAGGGAAAGAAAAGCCGTTTGCGGAGGCCGGAGGTGGCAGCGACTGTATGGAGCTGAGAGATGGGCCGGAAGAAGCCCTGGGCCTGGAACTCCAGCAGGACAGGGCGCACTCCCTGGATGGCTGGCCTCTCTGGGGGAACCAGACGATGGAGAAGCTCAATTTGGGTGCCCAGTTCTTCAGCCTCTTCTCCTATCTTCACTCCCTCTCATCCAGACTCTCATCTAGAGATCCTGTCAAATGCTGTCTATTCACTGATGACTCCCAAGTTTTTCCTCCAGCTCGAACCTTTTCTCCCCTGTTCTCCAGACATGAAGACCCAACTCAACACCTCCACTTAGATGTCTAATAGCTTTTGAAAACTTAACATGTCCAAAAAAGAGATCATGATCACCCCTCCAAAATTTGCATCTCTCCAAGATGCAATGACAATTCCATTTTTCCAGGGGCTCAGGTGGAAGACTGGATGTCACCCTTGACTGTTCTCTCTCTCTCACCAGGAAATTGTCAATTCTTCAAAGTTCTCACAATGACTTACAAGGTCCTTTGTGATCTCGTTGCCTGCCTTCCCTCGCTGACCCCATCTGCTGTCCCTGTTCCCTCACTCACTCCACTCCAGCCACACGTGCCTCCTTCTTCTGAAACATCTCAGCATGCCCCATTTTGCAGTTGCTTTTTCTGGTGCCTGTGCACTTTCCCCCAGATGTCAAGTTGGCATGCTTCCTCACCTTTTCCAGGCTTTTGCTTACATGTTGCCTCATTAGTGAGATTTCCCTTGACCGGTCTATTCAAAATTGCAACTCCTATTCCAAGCACTCTCTCCAGCCTCTCTTTTCTCAATAGCACTTACTAGCGTCTGACATACCATATATTTTACTTATGTGTCACTTCTGTACCCGCAGCACCTGGACCACTACTTGTAACATAGAAGGTGCTGGAAGGGGTTGTGTTAAATGAATGAACGAATGAACAAATGAAGCAGTCCGGGGCATGGGGAGCTCGGCCTTTGTCCTTTAGTCACTTCCAGGCAGAGGCTGGCAGTGTGGCAGCGCGAAGGGCCGGCCTGTTGCAGGGAGGGACAAGCAGAGCCGGAGCCCGGGCAGCTGGCAAGGTCGCGCCGCGGGCGTGGCCGGCGGGGCGGGGCCGGGCGCCTGCGCCATAAAAGCTGCCGCGCGGGGCGGCCGCCTGCTCGCTGCGCGCCGTCTGCTCCTTCCTCTTTTTCTCCGCGCACGTCCGGATCCGTGTCCCCAGCCGCTCCTGCCATGGCCGCGTTCACCCAGAACCCGCAGTTCCAGAAGCTGCGGGAGTGGCATCGCGAGCACGGCGCTGAGCTCAACTTGCGCCGCCTTTTCGAAGGGGACAAGGAGCGCTTCAGCCGCTTCAGGTGCGCGCGGGTCCGCAGCGGGCGCGGACATGGGGGCCGCCGCGCACGGGGGCAGGTGTGTAGGGCCAGGGCCGGAGGCTGGGGCGGCGGGCCCCGGCGACCCCGGTCACGGATCGGGGCCCTGGCCCAGGCCCAGGCCGCACTTCGTCCTTGACGCCTCCTTGAAGCAGGTTCCCGGGTTGCTTAGTCGTGAGAAGTGGGCCTCCCTGTCCCCACCCTCCCATTCCCCTCTGAGGGGCTCTCGCCCTCCGCCCGTCCCCCCGCGCCCCAGCCCCCGCCATCGAGAAGGGAGTCCTTACGCAGCGGTGAGCGGGGCCTCCTTGACGCAGCGGGAGAGGAAGGACTGAGCCCTGCCATGCGCTCCTGGCCGAGAGCGCTCGGGACCCGGCGCCGTCTGCGGGGTGCGGTCAGGGTGGGGCAGGCCCGGGGGATGTGCGGGGAGCCGCGGTGGAAGGGTGGAGATGTGGGGGCATGATACCTGCCGAAGGGGCTAGGCCCGGGGACCTATGAAGGACCAGGAAATGGAAAGGAGTCTGTAGGGGGAAATCCTGGGGGCCGGAATGGGGTCGAGCGTGCTCTGGTCACTGGCGCAGGTGTGTTGGGGAGGGGTGGTCCGTGGCCCCGAAATGGAAGTCTGCATTGGCCAGTCCTGTCATCTGGGTCCTTCCCTGAGGACGTTGGGTTGCCGAGTGGAAGCTCGGGGAGGGGGTGGTCACTCCCTGGGCTAGGCAGGGGCAGCTGCACCCAGCTCTCTGTCTTCCCATCCCGCAGCTCAGCGTGGGCAGAGGAATGGCTCCTCACCCAGCATCTGCCCCTTTCACTGTGCTGCTGCAGGTCAGCTTGGTGGGCGGGCAGGTAACCCAATACCACCACTGCACTGGGCAGCTGAGGGCCTTTTGGGGTGTGGCGTAGGGAGGATGTTTTTTCTGGAAGCAGCTTGGGTCAAGGAGCAGGCTGGGGAGACCTCAGGTGTGGTCAGTGGCTTCTGCCATCTTTCTACAGCTTGACCCTCAACACCAACCATGGACACATTCTGGTGGATTACTCCAAGAACCTTGTGACGGAGAGTGTGATGCAGATGCTGGTGGACCTGGTAATGTTCTGCTGTGGGAGGCTTGACCTGTGACCCACAGTGGGGCTGGCGAGCTGGGCTCCTGGGAGCCCCCAGGTCCTTGAGTATCTTTACTTCTTTCTCTCAATGGAACTCAGTCACTACCTCTGTGCCGATGCGGGGCTTTAAGCTCCTGCCCCTGGCTCAGATTCTGAGCAGCCTCCCAGGGGACCCCAGTGCCTGATGTCTGAGCAGACCCTTCCCAGGCAGTGGGTACGGGTGCCTGGCTGCAGCCATCTGTCAGCCCCACTGGGGGCTGCACCAGCTCTTGTGCTTGGGGGGCTTGGACTCTTGGTGGCCAACATGAGTGGGACCAAGCCTCAGTGTCTTCTCTTCCCAGGCCAAGTCCAGGGGCGTGGAGGCCGCTCGGGAGCGCATGTTCAGTGGTGAGAAGATCAACTTCACCGAGGTGAGCAGGCCGGTGGCCACCAGACTCTGCATACCCTCCAGGGCCTCTTCCTTCCCTTGGGGGTTCAGCTGACTGTTAGCAGCATCACCCTGTGTCCTCACTCCTCCTCTTAAGCAATGCTTTTGCTTAATGCAAGGCCCGAAGTCCTGTCTCCTTGAGTGGCCTGCAGGGCCTTGGGGTGTGTCTTCCCCAAGGCTGGCAGTCTGGATCTAGTGAGTGTGGAGTGGGACTGGGTGTCTGCCGAGGGACAGCACACCTCAAGCCTGCAGGGCGAGGGCGTCTCGGCATGCTCAGAGACCGTAACTGTCATCTATCCTCCTTGCAAGCTTTGTTGGTGAAAAGAAGAATCTTATGTCAAAAGGTCGACCTCAGAAGGCCAGGCCTGGGGGGCCCTGTCCCTGCATGGTGTGGAAGCCTGGAGGCATAGTAATTGGAGCACTCAGTCTCCTTTTCATCCTATTATCATCCTCCTTTTACATATGAGGATAAGACAAGGCTCAGAGGTCAAGTCACTTATCCAAGATGTTGTATCTGTAAGGGACAGAGCCAGGATTCAAACTTGACCTGTCTCTTGCTGCTGGGCCAGGCTGAGGGAGGCTGCACTCAAGGAGGGCTTCCTGGAGGAGTGCATTTGCCTGTGCGGTGTGGGACAGGAGTGGAGTTGGGCAGGGCGAGGGCACAGTGGCATGAAGCCAGCGCCTTAGTGAGCCTCTCCTGGGGTTGGAGTCCTCAGACCATCCCTTTCCTGCCCAGCTGGGGTCTTTAGACCTGTTTCCTGCAAGGACTCCTGCTGGCTTCAGCTTGATGGGACCGCTGCTCTCACATGACCAGACCAGCTGTTGGGCCCCATCGCAGACTTAGGTCCGGTTTGGTTGGTTTCAGACAGCTGGTGTCATGGGGCTGCTTGGTGAGGGAAGCTCCAGGTGCCTGCTTTGCTCCACATCCGAGGGGCTGGGGGCACTTTCCAAAAGGTGCCGACCAACACCGTGTGCTCTCCTTGGGGAGAGCAGACTAGGCCTAATGAACCTTGGTCCTCTGAAGCCAGTTGTTGCTTGTCTCTGACCTGTTGTCACCACTCTCCGTCTTTGCTCACTCTGTCCCTCTTTCCTTGACTTGTCAGTTCTGAACACCTCTGGGCCCTTGGGGCCATCTTAGGCTTGTTCCGGGCTCCCCTTGTGGCTGTCTGCAGTACATGAGGGTGCGACACGTGCCCTGCCTCCACCCCCGCCCTGGGTCCTAGGGTGGCCGCTCCTCCCATCAGCACATGGTGGGTTCTCCGTCCCAGACCACAGTACCAACAGAGACCTCAGGGCCTGCATGTTCCGTGGATAGAGGGCGGAGCTGAGGCTCGGAGCCACACTGCACCGTGCCCAGCGGGGAGCCTGGCTGCCCTGGGGTGGGGGTCTTCACACCCTGACTCTCGTCCCCAGAATCGGGCAGTGCTGCACGTGGCCCTGCGGAACCGGTCAAACACACCCATTCTGGTGGATGGCAAGGATGTGATGCCAGAGGTCAACAAGGTCCTGGAGAAGATGAAGTCATTCTGCCAGGTAAGCAGCTGCTGGGCTGGACTTGCCCTTGGCCCTGTGTGTGCATTTGGGGATCTGGAAGCCCTCATGGGGCTGCCCCTTCACTCTCCTTGGAGAGGACTCCAGCCCTCACTGCAGCCTGAGGTGAGGGAGGCCTGTGGTTGCTGGCCCTGGGGGCTCTGCTGAGGCACCAGTTTCCCTGACCATCTCCCGAAGGAACCTGCTTCCTGAACTGTCCACACCTGTGGGCTCCTGGTGATGGTCTGGCCAGGGCAGATGATCTGAAAAGAAAAGCGAGGCCCCTGACGGGTGGGATTGTGGGCGAGAGACTTGCTGTGGCTAACCTCCTTAGTCACGCGCCCTTATTGCCTAATCTAGAACCAGATAAAATAGAGGTTGTAAAATTTCCTTGACCACATGCCAGGCAACTCTCCAGAGGCAGCCTTTGTGGTGTTTCCTGTGAGATCTTCCAAAAGCCTCCTACGCGTGTGTTCGTGTACGTATACAATTGTCGTCTCCTCTCTGAAATACATGCACACGTGCATACACACGCAGGTTCATTTTCACCACTCTGCTGCAGCTTATCTGTACTTATAAATATGTAAGAGTGCCGCTGTGTCGGCATCAGTGTGCACGACTGTGCCTCCTTTTCCTGTGGGGGGTGTAGGGCTCACCTCAGAAACCAGCTAGAGATTTCCCCACATCAACCACTGTTGCCTCAGTGTCTGCCCTGGGGTGCTTCTTTGAGGGTCGGTGGACGTTTTCAAGCCTGGAATACAAGGTGATGACTGGGGTGTGTGCACGTCTATATGTGTGGGTTATGTGTGCTTTGGGAGTGACAACCTGGGCTCTGGTCAGCTTGTCCCTGAGAGCAGTGGCCCCCACGTGTGGCCGGTCAAAGTCTGGTTGCCTTGGCTAAGAACCGTTTTCAGATCTGAAACAGCAGGAGGTGATCTGGGCATCAATCCCAGAGGCCTGGCAGCCGAGTGAGTGGGATTTCCCAGGGTGAGAAAGACTTGGGATCCTGATGGGAATCTGGATTCCACAGTGCCCCTCAACAGTGGTTGGTACGTGTGGTGGGCCTTGGGTTTGGGGAAGGGCGTTTCCAGCCACCTGCTGTGAGTGGCAGAGCTGCCGTGCCTTGGAAGCCTGGTGTTCTGTTTGATCAACCCTGTGTGCTCCAGCTTGCCATGTGGAGAGCGTGGCACTGGCTGTCTGGGGAGCTGTCTCCAGCAGAGCCCTCCCTTACAGCTGGCTGCTCGAGTACCTGACTCAGACTGATGGGGTATTTATAGTTCAAATAAGCTGCTGAATGGCAGCAATTCCATGTTGAGGAACACTCCTCAGGGCTGTGCTCTCTAAAGTTCACCAAGGTTGGGTAAGGATGTTCACCATGACCTTAGTTGTAGCGGCAAAAACTGAAAACAACCTAAGCTCATTTACAAGAGGGGACCGATTAGTAAAATCAGTGTGTATTCATATACTGTAGAAATGAGCACCATTAGGAATTGGGGAGCTATGGTTGTGTTGACCTGCCATGTTGTTCAGAATATACTATGAAGTTAAAAAAGAAAGTTACAGAATTGGTTTGTGTCATAAAACTCCATCTGGTCAAATAAAGGGTGTGTGTAGTTATATTATAGATGTAGAGGGGCTGGCCCCATGGCCGAGTGGTTGGGTTTGCACGCTTGGCTTCGGCAGCCCAGGGTTTCACCAGTTTGGATCTTGGACACAGAGATGGCACCACTCATCAGGCCGTGCTGAGGTGGCGTCCCACATAGCACAACCAGAAGGACCCACAACTAGAATATACAGTTATGTCCTGGGGGGCTTTGGGGAGAAGAAGAAGAAGGGAAAAAAAAAAAACGAAGGTTGGCAACAGATGTTAGCTCAGGTGCCAATCTTTAGGAATGAATAAAGAAAGAAAGAAAGAAAGAAAAAGAAAAAGATACAGAGCCAGTCCTGATGGCCTAGCAATTAAAGTTTGGCTCACTCCACTTTGATGGCCTGGGTTTGGTTCCCAGACATGGAACTACACCACTCGTCTGTCAGTAGCCATGTTGTGGTGGCAGCTCACATAGAAGAACCAGAAGAACTTACAACTATATGCAACTGTGTACTGGGGCTTTGAAGGGGAAAAAGAAGAAGAAAAATATATATATATACATGTTTTTTTTCCCGTCTGGGATGCTTTGTTGTAACAAAACTTTGATGGTGAGATGGAGGGTTGAGAAGCTGAACAATGTATTTTTTTCTGTATTGATAGAGAATTTCCTATGGCAGTTGATTACTATTTAAAGCAAAATAAAAGTTGGTCCATCTTCAAATTACTCTGAAACTTAACAGCGGAAAACAACAGTCAGCTTTTCTGTGGATCAGAACTTTGCAGTGGCTCTGCTGGCTGGTTCTGCCTCAGGTCTCATAAGGTTGTAGTCAAGATGTTGGCATAAGATTCTGCCCATCTGAAGGCCCCATGGGGGCTGGAGGATCTTCTTCCAAGATGGCTCACTAGCAATTAGTGCTTTTGGGAGGCTTCAGTTCCTCACCTGTGGACCTCTCCACAGGCTGTTTGAATGTCCTCAGGACAAGGCAGCTGTTTTTCCCCAGATTAAGTGATCCAAGAAAGAGAAAGGCAGAGGGCCTCAAGGTCTTTTAGGAAGTAGCATCAGAACTTACACTCTTTCAATTCTGTAATACTCTATTGGGTGTACAGGTCAACTCTGATCCAAGTAGGGGGGATTACATGAGGACATGAATGAAATGCTGGAGGCAAGGATCACTGGGAGCCATCTTGGAAGTTGGCTTCCAGTCTGCCCTCTGGCTCCCAGTGATTCATATGTTCCTTCCAGATGCAGAATACCCCACTCACCTTCTCTCAAGGCCATATCCCATTACAGTATCAGCTAGAAGTCAAGAACCTCATTGTCTGAATTAGGTACAGATATTGTAGTACCTGCATTTCCTCTGATGCAACTCAAATACAGTTCCTTTTGATATGAGAATGTGTGAATTTAAAAGACACGTTACTTACCCTCACACGCCAAACATACAACGGTGAGATAGGCATAGGATAAACTGATATAGAATGATTACTTTTCAGAAAGAAGGGGAAAATGGGAGGCTCACAGGAGTCACTCATCCAAAGCAGTTCTGAAATCCAGCAGGACACATGTTGGCAGTTGCTTGGTTAGCACTCAAGGCCTGAGATCATTCCTTAGGGCTTTTGGCTTTGCCTTCCTTCATCCTTTTTTACATGAAAGATAGTCTGTGTTTGTAACTGCCTAGTGTCCTCAGCCTGCTTACTGCTTGTAGAAATGTGGGTATCTAAAGGCTTCTTTTCCTTTCGTACTATCTCTGTCCCTTTGAATTAAAGCTAGTGGTGTTGCTGACAATTCAGTTATCTTAAAAACGTTTTGGGTCTCCTGTGAATCTTTCAGGGAGAGATTTACTCCAATAGACTCACAAATTTCTTTAAGATAAGTCCTTTTGTACAATTGCTTCTGAGACCACAGAGACAATACCCTCAGCTTCTTAGAAGCCTCATCTTTGACCATAAAGTTCTCTATGTTACTACCTTACCTCTTTCTGAGGTCTTAACACAGGGTTTTACAGCTACACACTCGGCTTCATCTTTATACTGTGCTTTTGTGACAGTGCCCTGGGTTTGATCTTTGCCAAGGAGCCATCTCTTAATTCTAGCATCAGGTGTTGCCTGAAGAGGCTGGGAATTTTCAAACTCAATTTCTGGCTGCTTTTTTAAAGATTGGCACCTGAGCTAACAACTGTTGCCAATCTTCTTTTTTTTTTTTTCTGCTTTTTCTCCCCAAATCCCCCCAGTACATAGTTGTATATTTTAGTTGTGGGTCCTTCTAGTTGTGGCATGTGGGATGCTGCCTCAGCATGGCCTGATGAGCGGTGCCATGTCCGCGCCCAGGATCCGAACCAGCGAAACCCTGGACCGCCACAGTGGAGTGCGCGAACTTTAGCACTCGGCCACGGGGCCAGCCCTCTGGCTTCTTTTTGTTGAAAAGTTCTTCCTTTAGCTTCTTTCCGTGCATTTTATTGTCAGCACCAAGAAACCAGGCAGTTCCTTTACCATGGCCTGAAAATCTCTGTAGTTAGATCATCCAGCTCATAGAAAGCTTTTGCTTTCCCCCTGAATGCAGGCAACAATTAAACATGCTGTCACTACATAACAAGGCTTCTTTCCTCCAATTTCCAATCATGTTTTCCTCCCTTTTCTTTAAATCCACACCAGCAGCCCCCTCAAGGGTGTCAACCTTCCGCTAACAATCTCTTCCAGTGTTTATTTTGGCCTTCGCTAACGCTCTCCTCCAAGTTCTTTTAGCTCTTGCCCCATTTTTAGGTTTTTGTTCTGGCAACACCCTACTTCTGGTGCCAGAATCTTCATTAGTCATTGTTATATAACAAGTTACATCCCGACTTGGCTTAAAACAGTGGTAAACATACTATCTCACACAGTTTCTGTGGGTCAGAAGTTCAGGAGTGGCGTAACTGGCTGGTCTTGGTTTGGGGGTCTCTCCTGAGGTTGTAGGCAAGATGTTGACTGGGGCTGCGGTTATGTGAAGGTTTGGCGTGTTCTAGAGCACCCCCTTCAAAGGCAGTTCCCGTTCATGGATGGTGAGTTGGCACTGGCTGCTGGAGGAGGCCTCAGTTTCTTGCCACATGAGCTTCTTCATGGGACCGTTTGAGTGTCCTCACAGCATAGTAGGTGGCTTCCCCAAAAGTGAGCAATACAAGAGAACGAGGCAGAAGCTGCAAGGGCTTTTGTGACCCAGCTTCTGAAGTCATGCTCCGTCATTTTTGCAGTATCCTAACGGGTGCGCAGGTCAGCCCTGTGCAGCATGGGGGGAACTACACAGGGGTGTGAATACTAGGAGGCAGGATCACTGGGGTCCACGTGGAGGTTGGCTGCTTGTCTGATATTCCTGTCCCGGCATAGACCACTCACCATCGTGGACATTTTGCATCTCTTGGTCTCTGACACGTTAGGGTCTGCTGAGAGTTCCCCCTTGGTTTGCACATCCTGACAACGTTACTGTAAGGTGGGGATGTGCCCCTGCTTTGCTGATGATGAAATAGGTCCAGTGTCTGAGGTGAGTGTGGTAGGGATCTGCCACAGTGGTCTCAATAGGACCCTGTGAGGGCCTGGAAGTTGGGATGGAGGCGTAAGGATGCGAAAGTAATGGTTTTTGAGCATCAGCTTATACTGGGGTGTTTGGACTGATTACGTCTCTCCACTCTGCCAGCAAGTCCGAAACGGCGACTGGAAGGGGTACACGGGCAAGCCCATCACGGACGTCATCAACATTGGCATCGGCGGCTCTGATCTGGTGAGGAGAGAACTCCCTTGGGGTGGGGTGAGGGGTCCCATCCAGGGCCTTGATTTCTCCAGCGAAGGGTCATGGCTGTCCCCACCTCTTGTGGGCCCTGGAATCTTGTTTTCCGATGACGTGTCTCCCCACAGGGACCTCTCATGGTGACCGAAGCCCTCAAGCCATACTCTTCAGGAGGTCCCCGGGTCTGGTTTGTCTCTAACATCGATGGGACCCACATTGCCAAAACCCTGGCCTCCCTGAACCCTGAGTCCTGCCTCTTCATCATCGCCTCCAAGGTATGGGCCTTACCCCGGCCTGGCTCCCAGCCCACTGCGGGTTGTGGGGGGAGGGGGCAGGGCAGGTGGCTGTTAGCCCCGCCCCGGTTATTGCACCCTTGCGACTGCTTCTGCTGAGGTGCTTTGGGGGTCGAGTCAGTGCAGCTGCCCTCAGGCTCTTCCTTGTCTGGCGGCAAACACAGCTTACCTGAGGAAAGCCCACACTTGTCAGTTGGACTTGGTCTTCGGGTCACACCCACTTCCTTTGTGGGATCTGCGCTCAGCCTGGGATTGTTCTCGTCTTTCTTTGAGATCTGTCCCTAATCTCCTTTCTGATCCCAGAGCATCCCCAGATAATATAAGGGTTTCGTTTGTTGTCTTTTATGCCCTATTTACCCACATTAATGTACGTAAAATATTAAGAATTCCATCTGAATTTGGAGCTACAGCCTAGCCTGGGCTGAAAGGAGCCCCAGCTGTGACTCCAGCCCCTTCCTGGAAGATGCTTCAGCCTTTGACCTGTGTGGGGTTCAGGGGGGTATGTGGCTTTTACGAGGGTTCACCGCGCTCTGGTTGTGACATCGTGGAAGCACAGGCCCCTGCCCCAGGCGCAGCCACTCATCGTGGCTTTGTGGACACGTGGGTGGAGGTTGTCTGGAGTAACTGTCACTGACCCACATGCCCTGCTCCTTGTGACACCTGGGCACCCATCTGGCCTCTACTGCTGAGCCCTGGCTTGAGGCCGCACTGACCTTGAGCTGGGGACCAACTGCTGTACTCTGTGGCTGCAGACATTCACCACCCAGGAGACCATCACGAACGCGGAGACAGCAAAGGAGTGGTTGCTTCTGTCGGCCAAGGATG
The DNA here is from genome assembly GCF_021613505.1 of Equus quagga. Lineage (NCBI taxonomy): Eukaryota > Metazoa > Chordata > Mammalia > Perissodactyla > Equidae > Equus > Equus quagga. The sequence goes on along the minus strand of NC_060279.1, from coordinate 102,540,228 downwards.
TGAGTGCTGGCATGAGCGAGGGGCAGTGTGTGGGCCGGGGCATGGGGTGGACCTGCCCATCCACCTGAGCGGCCAAGCCTTGCCCTAGAGCCCTGTTTCTCCCAAACTTGGCAGCCTCTCTGGTACCTGCCTTTTCTGATTCAGATATTTGGCTTGGCCAGCTCCAGACACGCCGCACACAGCAGAGCCTGCTCTAACTGGCTGACGGCCCTTTCTTGAGGCCCCTTGGCCCTGCGGGATCCTCTCCACCCTTGGCCACACCCATTTTACAGGGAAGGAAGCCTGGGCCTTGTGTGCCTGTGAGCTAGGATGCTCTGGCCAGCCTCCGACCCCTCTGTCCCTTTGACCTTGTTATGGGGCTCCTCCAAAAGCCTCAGAACCAAGGACTGGGAACAGTGAGTCCCACCAGGGCCTTGGTTTCTCCAGAGATGGGAGGGTCACTGGCCTTGGGTGGCCCCCACTGTGGGTTTGATGTAACTTGACTCCATCTCTCGTAGCCTTCTGCAGTTGCGAAGCACTTTGTTGCCCTGTCCACCAACACGGTAAGTGCCCACGTGGGCTCCCAGACTACCTCCCTAGAGGTCCAGGCCATGTCAAGGTCGTGGTCCTTCAGAATACACGAGCCAAGAGGTGGTTCACTGGTTCGGGGATCTTGGCTCTGCTGATGGGATAGAAGGGTTGGTTGCCCGTGAGAGATGGGAGCTGTCCTTGTCTTTCTACATCCTCCCATCAAATCTCTGCAGCTCCGATGAGAGGCTTGCAGTGAGTGGAATCATGTTGATGCCATCCATCTCCAGAACACTCCATACACATGACCTCCCTTGGCCTCTACCACTGGCCTCTCTCCAAATGGGATATGCTGGTAGGGGTAGGGGACGCATCCTATTTCTCGCAGAAGGATGTTAAGCCCCAGTGCAGGAGTGTGCCTTTCTGCCCAGTGATTGCCAGGATTGAGAATCAGTGATGCCACGATGAGAACGCAGGTCACCTGCCTGCCAGTTCTCATAGTCTGTCCGGTCCCAGGTGGTGCAGGGTTGCGGGGGGAGGGGTTGCTGTGCTCCAAGAATAAGTGGCACACCTTGTGAGAACTTGCTCTCTGGTAGGCTTTGTGCTGGGCTGTGTGAGAGCTGGAAGCACACACAGGTCTTCCGGACCACCCCTCCCACCCCTGCCTCCAGTGCTGATCCCCCCGTCGGGGGAGACAGGAGGCCATGTTAAGGCTGGAGCACCACAGCACTGCTGCTCCCCTGCAGGCAGAGCTCGGACTGGTGCCTCCTCCTGTGGGGACTAGGTAAGGGGTTGCTGACCCTGTCTGCCTGGGGACAGATCACCTGAGGAATGATTGGTCATCTCCTGAAGGCCTCCTGGGGCAGAATCACCCTGCCAGATATTGGAAGGTCTGGGCCAGCGTCTGGGCTGGGTGCCACCTGGCCTGGGAGGTGGCCGCTGCCCATGCTCGGGTTCTAGGCTAGGCTCGGGTTCTGAATGTCCTGGGGCCGGGTTTCTGGTATCCCGACAGGCCCACGAAGTAGCTCCTGCAGAGCAGTGTGGGCCTGCTCATCCCTGGGCGTGCAGTCCCCTTGGCAGCAGGGCTTCGCAGGTGCCAGGCCACTGGTGTGCTGGGTGTTGGCCTGGTGTCCCCCTCTGGGGGTGGGCAGCTTCTGGTCCCCACCCTGGACTCACACTGCTCCAGCCCTGCCCTATCAGGCTCTGTGGAAGGTGGGAGTGCTCCCGCAGCTCGGATGGCCCCGTCCCTCATACCCTGGAGCTTCTGTTCTTGTCCAGCTAACACAGCCTTCCTTCCTTCTCTCCCTTTGCCCTTTTTAGACCAAGGTGAAGGAGTTCGGAATCGACCCTAAAAACATGTTTGAATTCTGGGATGTAAGTAAAGGCACTGCCTTGTGCTGGGTGAATGATGTGTCCTTTGCCACACCATGACTGTTGAGCCACAGAGGAGGGGCCCGTGAAGTCAGGTCAACATTTATTGAGCACCTACTGCATGCCTGGCTTTGGGAAAGGCCAAGAGGCCCCCGGAGAGGCTTGTGGGGCAGGAGCAGCCTGGTCAGGACCAGGGTTCCACTTCCCCCAGGGGCAGGCTGAGCTTGCAGGGCCAGATGACACTCCCCTCGGTGCCTGCCAGCAGCACCCACTGTGGGGTAACCGGAGCCACCCCGACCCCCCTCAAGAGGCTGAGGTTGTGAGTTATTCTCAGTGATGACCTTTCCCTGAACTGCAGCCGCAGTCTGAAAAGGCCAAGGGGCAGGGTGAGGCAGAAGGTGAGCCTGGGCAGGCCTGGCAAGGAGCCGCAGGAGCAGCTGGAGGGTGGCAGAGAGGAGGCGCCAGGCCTAGGGCCTGGGGGCCCTTGCCGGGCAGCTTGCAGAGCAAACCTCGCCTGAGTGGCAGAGCTGCAGGCCCCTCTAGTGACAGGTGGTCACATGGGCTCATCTCTGCTAGAGCCACCGCTGGTGCTGAGCAGTGAGCAGGCGCTTTCCTTGCAGCTTGCCTGATGCAGCGGGGGTGTGAGAATCTGGCTGTCGAGTGCAGGGGAGACTTGGGGGGGTGGGGGCGCAGTGCAGGGTTGGTGTGGGTGTTCTGAAGGCGGCGGGCATGGCTCTAACATGCGACCGTGGCAGGCACAGCAAAGAGGGCATTGTCCAATCAAGGCTTTCCCCATTGGGGCTGTTTCGAGGCCTTTAGACAGGAAGCTCTTGGCTTGGTGGCAGCACCACAGATGAAACCTCCTTTGAACGCTCTGAAGGCCTTGGAGTATGGGAGAGAATGAAACCCAAACCCCCTAAGGCATCTATTGTGTGTAATGAGTTAACTTCTTTCTAGAATGGGACTAGTTATGTACCATCCTTGGAAGAATTGAGAAGAGTCACTCAAATCACTTTCTGCGTCCTGTGGCTCAGATGAGGAACCCCGGTCGAGCGAGACTGTGCAGCTTCTAACAAATGTTGCATGCCTGATAAAGGAGGGGAGGCACCTTCCACCTCCTTCCTGGGATCTGGAGCCTGAGCAGATGGTGGTCAGAGACGTGTGGGTGCTCCTGCTGGTCAGGGAGCCTCACCGAGCAGGGCTGTGTCCCATTCTGGGTTTTCATTGCCCGTAACCACCCGGCATGCAGAGATGAGTTGGGGTGTGGCTTAGGGAGAGGCTTGGGTCTCCCAGGTAAGGCCTGGGAATGACACCTGGGCACGAGAACGTGGGGCCTGGGCTGAGTGAGGCCTGAGAGGCCAGGGTGGGCACAGGGGAAGCCTCCTGGCCCTGGCCAGATATACCCACACACAGCAGCTGGAGGAGGGACCTGCCTGGGTCAGTAAGGTATGTATTGCTGAATCGAGAAGGTGACATCTGAGGAGCCAGGGAGACAGAGACAGGGGAGGTTTCTGGAGCTAACGTCTGTCAGATGAGATAGAGGAGTGAGGACAGACATAGGGATATTGCACTGGCTCTGAGGTAAGACCGGAAGAGTCCAGTCTGGCAGAGGTACGTATACGTGGTGAGGCCCGGTCTGTTGGGGTCGGTCATGGGCAGCCTTGTGTGTCGGGATCAGGCAGAGCTGTGGTGGTAAGGGGTGAGATCTCTCAGGGCTCAACCAGCGTCAGCACATATTGGGGAACTAATTTTGGCTGGTGAGGTCTGAAGAGGAGCCAGGACAGGTAAAAGTACAGGTGAGGTCTGTGAATTCTGGAGGAGACGCAGGTATTTAGAGATGGTTCTCTAAGTGAAGCCTGAGGAGCAGGAGTCACATACGGGTATTTAAACCTGGATCTGTGAGTTGAGGTTTGGTTCCATGGCGCGTGACAGGTATACACACTGGGGTCTCTGACTGGTTCTGAGAAGTGAGTGCCAGGTAGTGGGTGGCTGATCACTCAATTGAGGTGATTAGAACTCAGGATTAGGCCAACGTGTCAGTGCCCTGGGCCAGTTCAGCCACCTGGTTCTCAGCATCCTGACGCAGTGTGATGGGCGGAGCTCTGGGTGTTGGCGAGTCCTCTTAGCATCCATAACCAGCCCAAGGTGTGGTCTGTGGCTTTGGGATCTGGCTGGGGTGGAGTTTGAGGCGCCTGGGTGAGGGAGAGGTGGGAATGCACCTAGAATAAAAGAGGAGGCCTGGGGAGCTGGGGCAGGTGAACAGACTGAGCAGCTGTGTCAGTGAAGTGCGGCCTGAGAGGCTCATGGTAGATAAACGTGTAGACCCGTGTGTGCAGGGGCGAGACGCCCGAGGCGCAAGTTGCTCAGACACTGTTCGGCACCAGTGGGCTCTCGCCAGGCTTCCCTCACGCTGGGGTGAGCAGCTCGAAGTCTGTCAGGTTGAGGGAAGTGTCTGTTCAGCTGAGTTTTCTATGCTGGAGTCTGCCGGGGATGGTCTCTAGAGCGACGTCTGCCTGAGGCCTCAGAAGCTGGAATGAGGTAAGGTGTGGATAAGTAGGTTTCTTAGGGGAGGCCTGAGGAGCCGAGGTTAGGCACATGTAGGCAGAACTGGGGTGGTCCAGGACGGACGCTGGAGCCAAAGGTTGGCGGAGGCACAGCTGAGTCTGACAAGTGAGGACTAGAAATCCGTGACCGAGCCCAGGTCAGAGCTCTGCCGTCAGCTGATGTCTGAGCTATTCTGGTAATGCACAGGTGAATGGGAAAGACTGAAAAGCTGGCGTCAGGCAAAGGGATGAAGAACTGCACCCATCTGGAAGGTTTATGAATTCTGGGTCTGGCTCAGGTGTGTAGAGCAGGTCTGTCAGGTGAGGTTTGAGGAGTTGAGATGAGATACAGGTTTGTACTTTGGGGTCTCAAACAGGTAAGGTTTCTGAGCTACCAAAGTCAGGCCCTGGTCTGTGTTCCAAATCTGAGGAGCTGGGGTCAAGCACAAGTGGGTAGAGCTGAGTTTTTCAGGTAATGTCTATGAAACCAAAGGCAAGCAGAGGTAGGTTGACTGGAAAAGCCATGGTTAGGTTCATTCAACTCTGTCTCACAGTTGAGCTCAGGGACAGGTAAGTAGAGCAGATCTGTCAGGTGAGGCCTGAGGAGCCAGAGTTGGCCTCATCTAGAAAGAACTGGATCTCTTCGATGACCCTGGAGAATATGAAGTGAAGACAGGTGGCTTGAGCTAGGTGAGTCTGAGGAGCTGAGTTGGGGCATAAGTGAGTGGATGTGGATCTCCCGGAACTGCATCTCTACCCATCTTGTGGAGGCATCTTGTGAGGGTGAGGGCTTATGGCCAGGCACAGCTTTGTGGAATTGAGTTTCTCAGTAAGGTCTGTGGATTCTGTCTCTGGCACAGTTCTTATCCTTGGGTTTGTCAGCATAAGTTAAGCACAGGTGGATAGAGCAGGGTTTGTCAGGTAAGGTCTGTGGAGCCAGGATCTGAGCAGATTCACAACACTAGGGCTGTCCACTGAGACCCAAAAAGTCACAGTCAAGCCCAGCTAAGAACTCGATGTCTTAGATGAGATGCGAGTAGCCGAGATGAGGTTTGGGTAGGCAGAGCTGGCCCACCATGTCTAGTCTCAGGAGCCGGGAGCAAGCACAGGTAGGCAGAAGTGGCCCTCCAGTGTAGTCTCATGAGCCAGGGTCAAGCACAGGTAGGTGAAACTGGTCCATCAGGTGTGGTCTGAGGACCCAGGATCAAGCACAGGTAGGCAGAGCTGGCCCTCCAGGTGTGGTGTAAGGAGCCAAGGTCAAGCACAGGTAGGTAGAACTGGCCTTCCAGGTGTAGTCTGAGGACCCAGGATCAAGCACAGGTAGGCAGAGCTGGTCCTCCAGGTATGGTGTGAGGACCCAGGGTCAAGCCATAAGTAGGAAGCATTGACCCTCCAGGTGAAGTCTGAGGAGCCAGGGTCAACCACAGGTAGGCAGAGCTGGCCACCCAGTGTGGTCTGAGGAGCCAAGGTCAAGCACAGGTAGGCAGAGCTGACCTACTAGGTACAGTTTAAGGACCCAGGGTCATGTACAGGTAGGTGGAGCTGGCCCATCAGCTGCAGTGTAAGGAGCCAAGATCAAGCACAGGTAGGCAGAGCTGGTCCCCCACATGTGGTCTGAGGTCCCAGGATCAAGCACAGGTAGGCAGAGCTTTTGCTCCAGGTATGGTCTGAGGACCCAGGTTCAAGCCATAGGGAGGAAGAGTTGGCCCGCCAGGTGAAGCCTGAGGAGCCAGGGTCAAGCACAGGTAGGCAGAGCTGGCCCGCCAGGCATGGTTTGAGGAACCAGGGTCATGTACAGGTAGGCAGAGCTGGTCCCCCAGGTGTGCTCTGAGGAGCCAGTGTCAGAGGCAGGTAGGCAAAGCCTGTCTGCCAAATGTAGTGTCTTGAGGAGCTCTGAGCTAGGGTTGAACACAGGTGGGTAGAGTTGGCTCTTTCAGGTGTTGAATTCAGATAAAATAGGTACCCCTGGGTCTTTGTGGTGAGGCCTGAAGAACCAGGGTTAAGCCTGGGTGGATGGAGCAGCCTCGCAGGTCAGGCCTGCAGCTCTGGGGCCTTCTGCAGGCAGGCAGAACATGGTGGGGCTCGTAGGAGGTCTCTGGGCCCTAAGTTAGACATGAGTAGATAGGTGGGGCTCGTAGGAGGTCTCTGGGCCCTAAGTTAGACATGAGTAGATAGATGTAGCTCTCTCAAGCAAGGACTTTGGAGCCAGACGTGTACACCTTGGTCTTGTAGGTGAAGTCCTTGGAGCATGGTTCTGGCTCAGGTGTGTGGACCCCAAGTCTTAGAGGTTAGGCCTGGGGAGCGTGGGTTAGTCACAGGTAAGTAGAACCGCCGCTCAGGAAGGGTCTGCGGAGCACAGGTATGCAGGTATGTTTGGGTCCAGTGAGGTCTGAGGCTTCTCAGTGAGGTGCTAGTGCCCAGGTTAATCAGGGGTTGGTAGTGTTGGAAGTGTCTCCGAGATGTGAAGAGCTGAGTCTGACATACAATAGAGGCCTGGGTCTCTCAAGTTAGGCCCGTTAGGGAGCCGAGGTCAAGCCCACGTAGATACAGCTGGATCTCTCAGGAAGGTGTGAGGAGTCTGAGCTGGGCTCAGGGAGGTGGACCTGGGTCTGTTGATTGAGATGTGAGGGGTGAGGCCCAGACAGGTACCTGAAGCCTGGTCCATCAGCTGAGCTGTCTGGAGCCTGTCTCTGATGGGTGTCTAACACTGCAGTATGAGGTACCAGAGTCAGACAAAGGTAGGCAGAGCTAACCTTGGAGATAGCCGTCGCATCCATGTCTGGCACTACTGTGTTGACCTGGCTTTGTCAATGAGTTCATGGAGCCAGGGTCACATGGGCAGAGGTATGTAAACATGATCTTAGGTGGGTTCTTGCCCCCTGGGTTCAGGTACAAATTGGCATCCCTGGGCTTATTAGGTGAAATGGGTGGGGCAAGATCTAGCCTGGAAACGCATATTTGATGTGGCTGATGAGGCCTGGGAAGGTGGATCAGACACAGGTGGGACCTTCGGTGGTAGGATCAGGCACGGTTAGATGGGTAGCTTCAGCGTTCATCAAGGGAAAGCCAGACTCATTGTTGGTATGTCTGCCTGGCGAGGTCTGGAGAGCCCTTAAGATCAGGTACAACTGGTAGAAGGCCGTGAGCGAGGTCAGCCACCTGTTCTCAGCACCCTGGTAAGATGCGAGGGGCAGGGCTCAGGGTGTTGCAGAGACCTGAGGATCTACAGTCAGTCCAAGGTGTGGTCTCTAGCATTGGGGTCTGATTGGCATAGGGTCTGAGTTACCCAGGTGAAGCAAAAGATAGCATTATACGTAGTTACCTAAAGTGAGGTCCTGGGCACTGGGGCAGGTGAAGTGCAGAACGTTGAACTGACTGAAGGACTGCGTCTAGAAGCTATGATCTGAGAGGCCCACTGCAGGTAAAGGTGAGGTCTGCAGATCTGTGTCTGCAGGTTGAGGTCTCAGAGAGTCAAATCAAACACTGGCATTGCTGGGCTCTCCCAAATGGGAGGTCTGAGGACCTGACCCCAGCCAAGGTCAGCAGCCTAGAATCTGTGGGTCTGAGGGCTGACTGCTCAGTCTAGTTTCTAGAATTGAATGTGTTAGGTGAGATCTGAGAGCCTATGTAAGGCGTGGTGTGGCCTGTGGGACTGTGTTTGTCAGGTAAGGTTCCCCCAAACCTGGATCCTTTCCAGGTGAAGGGCCCCACCGTTCGTCTCATTAGCCGAGCTGGAAACCTCTGGGCCACCCTTGGTTCTCTCATTTTTCCAATTCATTCTGTTAGTTGAACCCTCTGAATCAGTCCTTTGCACTCCCTTGTCCAGCGTGGCATCATTCTCTGGACGACCACTGGGGACCCCTGCGTGGTTTTCTGCTTCCATTATCACTGCACCCACAGACTTCTTGGTTCTCCAGTTGGCCTCTCACCGTCTTCCCTTTAGTCCTCACTCCTTCCTTCCTCTTCTAGATTGTGCTGTGCCTCCTCCTGCCCAGCTTGTTTCAATGGGCTTCCAGTAGAGAATTAAGTCCTAATGTCCCAAGGCATCCATTGGATGTAATGAATTAGCATTTCTTCTTTGCGTCTAGAAGGGTACTTACTGGCCTTGGACCAAACTGGGAGAATTGAGAAGTTAAGTCACTCAAAACATTTTCTGTGGGGCTTAATTCTCTCGCTATTGAGAAAGGCGGTCTTTCCACAGGACCTTTGCGTATTCTGTTGTGGCTGCTGGAATGCTTCTCTCCCAGTGTTTCCCTGGGTAATGCCTGCTCAGTCTTCAGATCCAGGCTCAAGCACCCTTCAGATTTTTTTAATAATTGGTTTCAGTATTGTATTTCCTTTCTCTCAAGCATTTGTATCTCATTTTCATAACTATTCACATAATTGTTTCATTTACATCTTTCTCCCCGTGGACTATTTCCGTTGCCTGTGCTAGGAACATAGTAGGTGCTCCATAAATAGTGGTTAGGAAGATGTGAATGGAGTTCTGAGGATTCTGATGATACGAAGTGGAATCTGAAGAGGTGGTCCTGGCACAGGTATGAGGCGCTGGGTCTGTCGGTGTCTGAGGAGGTG